>NC_056725.1:330869219-331099219 GCF_019279795.1 Protopterus annectens
GTGGGTATAATTTAGCCGGTAGGATAATTCTAGCCAATTTACAGTTTTTATTGCAGAAAAGTAATATGTTCTGTGACTTGTATTTGCTGCAAATCAAGCAAGCTTGTTATAAAGTTATTCTAGTTTATATTTTAGGGTATTCTAGAGGTTAGTCAAGACTGAAAAACCATATAATAGAGGGTGGAGTGGGTAGGCAGTGGCAAGAGTGATTGGTGGATGCAGTAAGAATTGTTGGCTCTATGTAGCATTCTTAGCTTTCTGTTTTTTTTTATATATTGCTTTGTATAAAGAGGCCATATTTGAGATTGTCATCTGTTGTAACCCCCACCACTTTTGTATGGTGGACTATTGCAATTGGCATATTGTATAAGGATGTGACTTTAAAGTTATTCTTCTCATGGGGAAGAGATTTGGGGAAAAATAAAACTTATTTGGTCTTCTTTTGATTAAGAGTGAGTTGATGGTTTCAAAGCCAGTTTTCAGTAGAGTCAAAGGCACATTGCATAATTCTTTCTGTTTTGAATATTGTACAGGAAGCAGATAAGGGTAGAATCATTGGCTTGTTGTACAAGGGTGATTTTTATTAAGATGTTAAATAGAAGAGGGCTAAAAATAGAACCTTGTGGGACACCTGTATTGATGGACTGAAATGGAAAATGGATAGAATTCAATCTGACCACCTAGTAGCATTCCGACAAGTAATTAATAAACCGCTGAAGACCAGGTTGTAATATAATCACTGAGGACAGTTGTAGACTTTTTTGTGAGAAACAGTGTAAAAAGCTTTTACTAGGTCAAATAGAAAGGAATATGTGAGTTTACCTCTACCCCTGCCTTTATTTATGTAAACTCCAAAAGTTAGGAGGACAGTTGTTGTGCTATGGGACTGTCTAAAACCATGCTGATTATTGGTTAGTAGCTGTTCCTTTAAGAGATGCTGGAATACTTGTTTTTGAGCTGGATGATGAAATAGTAATGGGCCTGAAATTAGATATCTCAGTAGAAGTCCTGTCTTTGTGGAGAGGGATGATAAGGTACTTTTTTCAGATTGTAGGAATATAGAATTCCTCTATTGACCTGTTTAAAAGGACAGTGATTGGATATCCAATGTTGTTATCAGCAATTTTTAGATATTCTGCAGGAAGCTTATCAGCAGAGGGTGAGCAGGGTTTATGATTGTATAACTTTTTTTATGAAGGACACAATGACTGCCTTTAGTGTGAGGGTGCGAGTATTAGTTAATAGGGGTTAGACATGAGCCAGAGGAATCAGAAAAAGATTTCTTTATGAGGACAGTTATTCTTTCAATGAAATACAAGATAAACCTGGTGGCTGTTTCTAATGGGAGTTACTGTGACAAGGCTAAATAATAGAGAGTTCCTGGATATAACATTTGTTTACTGGATGACCAGAATTTTTGGAGGTTATAGCTATGGTTGTTTTGTACATCAGAATAGTATTGTTTCTTAGCAAGGTTGACTTGCTTTTTGATAAGGCTGCAAAGTTCTTTAAAGAGTTGCAGGTTTTGTGGAGTTTTAAGTTTCTCTTAGTCTTTCAAAGCCTTATCTCTCTTTTGCACAAGAATTCTACTCTAATTAGTATGCCAAGGGACAAAATTAGAGTTTACTCTCTTCCTATGAAGTAGTACAATATGCTAAAAAAGCTGAATTATACCTTTCTACTGTCTCATCTACTGACAACAATTTTAGAATATTCATGCTAAATAAGTTGGGAGCAACTAAAAGGATTCAGGGTTAAACTTGAGTGATTTTAAGTATTTTTGTATACTTTTCGTTTATCATTGTGATTAATACACCAGCATATGTAGGACCGTAATCACTAAGGGATTTAGGAAGGGTTACTGAGGCACTGTAGTTGCAAAGATCATAGATTAGAATCCAGTCAATAATGGGACTATTGTCTTGGGATTTGTTTTAAAGATTAGGGTAACTAATAAACTGTTTGAAGGCATGAAAGGTGATACTAATAGAAGGATAATTAGAAGTGAAAGTACTCTAGTTGATATTGACATCACCTAGGATGACTGTTTCACTTGTAAAATTGCCTGCCAAGACCCAGTAAAGGATGTCTTCAAGAGTAGATATATTGTTTCGGGGGGGGGGGGGGTATATAAAGGTGTTTGTGGTCATTTAATTTTATGTAAGAGAAAAGTAGGTCTGCTTTATTGAACATGGGCAAAGTTTTAGTAAGATGAAAAATTTTACATGTGTTAGGGTAGAAGATACATAACTCTCCAGCTTTTTTCTTTAGCCTGTAAGCTCTACTGATCTATCCTGGAGGAAGTAATTCTGAATCTTTAATATGAAGTTTTAGCCATGTAAGGGCAACGATATATGGTGTGTTATGACAGATACAGGCATGCATTTTAGTGATATTATTACAAATGGTTTATATATTCATGAAGGTAAAGTTTGGTTGTTTGGAGTTATTATAGGTGACCAGAGGGGATGTAGATGGGGGAATAGAGATGGAAGGAGGGCCTAGATTAAGGTGTATGTCACCACATAGTTTAATTTGTGAAGAATGTTGGAGATAATTAAGTTTTTTTTATTATGGTAATTATTATTTGTATTTATTTATTCATTTATTTTTTTTTTTATTTTGCCTTTTTCTGCAGTTCTAGTGAGGAGAGGTAATACATTTGTATGTAAATTACAGAGAAGGTAAGATCCTAAATAATTGAAGAAATTTTTGGTGAAGAATTTTAGATAGAATGGTTTAGACGGAGGATTATGGGAGATGAGGACTTTTTACATATAAGACCAATTTGGTAGTCTTTGAGGAGATGAAGTAGCGGAAGCAGAATAGTATAGCCATTGAGTAGCATATATAATTGCAATGAAATGTGGAGCCAAAGAAGTTATAGCACAAAGATGTGTAAGAGTTAGACTAGTGTGAGGAGGAGGAGTTAGGAGTAATAAGAGCAATGAGTGAGCTGGATGAGAAGACAGATAGGCAATGTTGAGAGTCAATGATAAGAATTTGTACTGGATATGAATAAGAATAAGGTGGTAAGGTAGAATCATGGAGGAGCTAGTGGGAAGTCAGGAATAAAAGTGAATTAGATGAAGCCAGTTGTTAGAGCTGCTGATAAGTGGGTTGGGTATGGAAGAAGTGAGTTTTAGAATGGAAGGGAAGGGAGTGTGACAGTGCAAAGGGAAGGAAGAGTGGATATTTCAGTAACAGTTCACTTGCCTCCTTTTTTGCCAAAAACAGTAAAACCAAACAGAAAAAAGCACACAGAACTACAATTAAAAATAAGAAATACTATGCAAAGTGCTTTCATCCACTAAATACAGATGGACTTCATTACAGTAACAGGAAATGAAACAAACACACACTTTTATGATTCAATAAAATAATCTCACATCAATAAATGAATAAACACAGAGAAAAAAACTCTTAAAATAAACATACAAAATAAAACATAAAATCATAACTTTTTTCTATCTTCAATTAAAAAAAAGATTTTGATATTCAGTGTCTCATTCAAATCAGGAAATTTGTCTGTTTGCAATATTGGCTATCATAAAGCTTCTTTTTGCTTAACAATAGTTATTTTAATATCCATCTTGCATACTCCTAAAAACTAATTCAAAACCAAAAAAAAATATTATGTTCAGGATATATTACTAAGTGCCTATATAAAACATTATTAACATTCTGACACTTAATATCATAGCTGAACCCACAGACATTGCCAACATCCTAGCTGACAGGTTCAGCGCAAATTTCTCCCCCCCCCCACCAAAAGGGCAAATATCTATCCCAGCAGAGTGCTGCCCCCCTGACATCTCAGATGCTCAGGTAAGAGCCGCCCTCTCCAAAGCAAAAAACACAGCATCAATGGGAGCAGACGGTGTCCCGGGCTGCGTTCTACATGAACTCCAAGAAGAGCTAAACCCAAACATAAAACTACTGTTCAATCTCAGCCTTACTACAGGATATGTACCCAAAGAGTGGTGTACAGCAACAGTGGTCCCTCTCCACAAAGGTGGCGCCTCAATGGATCCTGGAAACTATTGCCCCATAAGCCTGACTAGCTTGGTCTGCAAAGCTATGGAAAGGATCATCATGGACCTCATAAATAAAGATATTGGGGACCTACAGACACTGGATCCTACCCAGTTCGGCTTTGTTAAGGGCAGATCCTGCCTCTTAAACCTGGTCAATTTCTTTGAAACAGTTACCAAGGCCATTGATGAGGGGAAGGTGGTCCACACAGCCTACCTGGACCTCACAAAAGCCTTCGATACAATACCCCACTTGGGCATTATAGATAAGCTCATCAGCTTAAATATAAACCCCTATGTCACTAGATGGGTTGCAAACTGGCTCAAGGACAGAACCCACATGGTTAGAATTGCTGGACCCATGTCAGGCTACAAACCAGTTACAAGTGGCATCTCATAAGGCAAAGTCCTGGGACCTCTCTTGTTCGGTATATATTTTTCGGAGGTACAGGCCAACACGGAAGGACTGTGGCTGACCAAGTTCGCAGATGACTGCAAACTGGGCGCCATAATCGACTCTCCAGCTGACACAAGCATCCTCCAAAAGGGCCTCATAGAAACAAACAACTGGTGCCAGAGCCATGGCCTCAAGCTAAACGCCAAAAAGTGTATAGTCATCCCCTTTGGCAAAAACAAAGTGCCCACAAATTACCACATAGGTGGTAATCCATTAAATACAGAAGAAGTAATTAGGGACCTGGGGACCCAAGTTGATAGCAAGCTCTCATTTGACAACCACATGGCCAAAGTAGTTAGAAGAACATTTTATATAGCCCACCTAATCATGAAGGGATTCACATCTAGATCAGGGGAGGTCATCATGCCTCTTTACTCATCCCTCACCAGGCCCATAATTGAGCACAATGCCCCTTTTGGGATGTACCTTACCAGACACCTGCAGCAACTGGAAAGACCCCAAAAGTACCTCACAAAGAGGATCAAAGGGCTCAAACAGATGCCATATGCTGCCCGGTTAAAGAAAGTCCATCTCTACTCAGTGGCATATCACCTGCTCAGAGGCGATCTGTGCCTGACGTATAAAGCCATGTCCAACCCGGAATTAATGGACATGCTGCACCTCAGAAAATCCAAATCCCATCGAGCTACACACTCGAGAGACTTGAACCTCAGCACTGAAATAAATAGGACATGCTGGAGGGACAGATTCATAACCCAGAGGCTCCCTTCACTCTGGAATAAAATCCCAGTCCAGGTTAGGCAGAGTCCCTCATTGACTCTCTTCAAGTGGAATCTTGATGAGTGGATGGGAGATTGTAGGTTTACCCCGGGTATCACTTCTGTGTCACTGTTAGACAGAGGCACAGTATACTAACCTCGAAAAAGGGCATAGCAAAATTTATTTAAAATGGGTGGCAAAAGCCAAACACACTCTGGCTAGGTTTATAAATGCCCTAGGGCAGATAGCCTAGTATGAAACTATGAACCTATGAACCTATAAGCAATGCTATAAAATTATTTTATGGACCTGTCTGGTTGTCATACTCACATAGTATGCTTCACAGCTTTCACACAAGGCAATACAAACTAAATCAAACCCACTGTATCACAAGTGAACCATTTTTAGAATATATTGTTAGATTTTGACTATCTAAAATAGTACAGTTACTGTTATTTATGTACCTATTGGCATTACATATACCACAAAAAGTACCACTGTCTTTGTCTGATGGACCTTTACTCTGGCATTGTCTATCCTTCAAATTGTTTCTTTCTTAAAAAACAATATTGGGTTTGTATCCAAGTTATATAGATCAAGATTACCTTTTCTTATATTCTAATTTTTCTTGTGAATGGATAAAAAAAGATCATTGATGACCTATAAATACAACAGGGCATTTGCTTAAGCAAAGACATTTGTCCATTATCGGACTGATTTCACAAAAAACTGTACTTAAAATAGGTGCATATTCAGTTTACCTTCTACTGCGGTGGTGGTGCTGCGGTAGCGTTTTCGCCTCACAGTTAGAAGTTGCCTGTTTGATTCTCAGTTAGAGCGTCTTCTGTGTGGCGACATGCATGAATGGGCATTCCTTCATTGAAGGTTGTGTGTTAGGCCCAGCAAGCCAGCACGTAAAAACCTACTGCCAATCATTAGCGGACCAAAGTTCCGCTGTGGCGACCCCTAACCGGGAAAAGCCGAAAGACACAAACAAACATTCAGTTTACCTTCTGATTAAAACTTGCTGTGACACAACATCTAAACTGTCAGGTGTATAACCTCTAGCAATAAACATTTCCTTGATAATGTTCAATTCCTTTAAAAACAAATCACCATCAGGTATAAGCCTGGAGGGTCTAATAAAATGATTTTCAGGAATGCGTTTTTCATGTACACTTGATCATTATTACTATAAAACAAGTAGCTATTAACAGCTGTGTCCTTCCTAAACAAAGTACTCCCAAAGTATTAAAAATAGCATTAATTTTAACATTATCATCTAAAAATGACTTTCACTGCCTAACCCACTTTTCACAAATTTCAAAAATGCTGTACTATCATTCATATTATATAAAAATGTCATACATTCATCAAATGTTACATACCAGACAAAAAAGATTATCTATAAAACGAACACAAATATATATATATATATATATATATATTCAAACTCTTAATTAGTCAAATTTTCATTTTCCCACCAGCCCATGATTAAATTAACAAATAAGGCAACTGCAGCTCCCACAGCTACTGTTTTGACTTATATATATATATATATATATATATATATATATATATATATAGATATATATATTAATAAAAACAGCACCCATTAAGCACAAATAGTATTGTTTTTATGGGTATCTAATGTAGTATATTTAGTAAAAAAATGGTCAATCACTTCTATGATGGGAATGGATGTAAATAAAGATTTCATATCTACCATAAATACAAAAAAAATCTATTACTTACTAAGTTAAAGGACCCTATCTTATTCAAAACATCATATAAATCTTTAATGATTTAAGTTAAATTCTGCATTATTGGATTAATTAAATAATCTGTATAAACAGAAATAGTCTCAGTGACAGAGCCAGCTGCTGAAACTATGGGACTGAAAGGTAGACTGATGAAGATGCTATGGTATTACTGTGGTATTCCAAACAGTACAGCAATAACAGGATCTTTAACTTACAGAATTTCACAACTATTAAATTGAACATACAATTGTTGTAACAACTTTATTACTGTATTAGTACTAAATTTACATTGTTTATGCATATCAAATAAAATCACTTTTTTATATTCTTTAGTATTTGTCAGCATTGTTTCAATTTCTTCAATGTAATCAGCAACATACATAATAACAATCTTCCCTCCCTTATCAGCTTTCATAAAATGCAAATCTGTTATATTTCTTAGCTGTTGTGAAGTTTTGTTTTCTTCGTTACTGACATTATAAAATTTATTAGCAGCTTTGCGTTGTAAACCTGCAATAATCTGCTTTTCATAGGTATCAGCAAATACTCGTAATGTTATAATTAATGTGGCGTTAAAACAGATTGTTTGAACAATGCTTTATTATTTAACTTAACATTTTGCAACAAGTAAGAAACACTTTATGCATGCACAATCTAAAATCTTTCAATGTCCCAGCAAAATCCTTTTTGCAATACACTTAATTGAAAGTCAGAAAAAAAGTCTCACCGGTCAAATTAAAAATAGACGAAGCATCAGAGGCGGAAGAATGTTCATTCAAACCCTTCCATGACCCCTTCCACTGCCTCTTCCTTGCCCTCTCATATTCCCCAAATTACTTGTCTGGTTGTCTCAATTGTACGGTGGTGTGGGGAATTCATTGTGAGTTTCATTGTAATTTCCATTCCTTTTTAGTTGTCCTTCTTTTTCAGTCAAATAAACAGATCAGCATAAAGGTAAAAACTCTTCTGGATGATTAAAACGACTTCATTCCCTGATGTAATAAATACTTATTGATAGGACTGACCCATATTAGATTTAAAAGTGGAAGGTATATAAGCAGTACCATTATTATTGTCATTCAACTCTATCCTCATTTTCTTGGTTTGTGGGCTATAATACTATTGATTACACAAAACAATCTGGAAAATATAAATTCATAATCTGTTTTCAGATGTTGAAAGTACAGTGATTTCTTTTAGTGGAAATATCTATTTTATGAATCTTTTTATCCAGTTCTGAAATAAGAGATTCATTATCCCCCAGATTCATTATCCTTCTGTGCAGGACTAGCTTAGCCCTGCATGGAATCGGCCATTTAGGAGGAGGATGGCAGCGCGCAATGCATAGCAATGAAGGCACACTGCTTGAGCTGCTAAATGGACATGGAGCATGTACAAGTGCAGGGGACATGTCCCCTGCAATTAAGAACAGCAGTATAGGAGTAAGAATAAGCAAGACCACTCATAGGTGTTTGCATACCCCCAGCAGCATCCCCCCAAGTGTACAAGTGCAATAGTTACAACATTTAAATATGAAGATTTTTTTTTTTATGAAACAGATCAAATTTAACTGTAGGTGTGTGGGTTTTCTCATCACTTAGCTATGGTTAGTGCAGCTTAAATGACACAAGAGGATAAAAAGCAAGATATATGCAAATGAAGCAGTACAGCAATAGTGGAGTGGGCAGAGCATTTGCCTTAGGAGTAGTCATTCTCAGTTCGAGTCCCACTCCAATACAATCTATTTTCCATGTCAAATCACTGTATGATCAATTTATTTTGAGCATAGCCTACGACATAACGTATATTTGTGAACTGGAGTACTGCATTAAATGCAGATGTGAGGTGTCATTGTCATAATGTTGCAAAGTCCACAGATAATCACAAGTGCCCCATACAGTATATGTACACAGGAATCAGGGATACAAATGGAAGGTAAAATGTGTAATGAATGAAAAATCCATATAGGTGCCAAATCTACTACCTGCCCAAGAGCCCATAGACATCACTGTCTAAATGAGTGCGGTGGTAAGCAGGTGTAAGCACTAGTAAGCAAGAGTAAGCATAGTTACACAGTAGTATGGGGGAGTAAGTATATTTAAGCAGCAGTAAGTGGGTGTAAACCTGGTGCGTGGGAGTAAGCAATGTGCACACAGATTAAGCAGTATAGAAGGTAACTCTCTGTAAGCATATTTAACCGGAGGTTAGCATTGCTTACCTTCATGCAAACCCACTTACAATTGCTTAAAAGTGCCTTAATCACTCTGTATGCATCAGCTGTTCTGGCCAGAAACAAAATAAACAGCATTTGCAGGGATTGAACTGAGGACCCCATACACTATAGTCACAGTAGTTAACCACTAAGCCATCACAGCAGTACATAAGATTGAGGTATCACCAAACAGATCCTCACCATTGGAAATACAAACTGAACATGTGAAAGGAATCTATATACAGTTTTATAATGTATAACCAACAACAGGACAAAAATATGTGAATTGGAGTACTGCATTATGCCCAGATGTGAAATGTCAATGTAATAAAGTGTTGAAATCCCTTAATAAACACAAGGACCCCATACAGTGTATGTACACATGAATCATGGATACCAAACACATATATAACATGTAATGAATAATAAATCAATGCCACAATGCAAATATAATGCAACTTAAATATTAAGCAATGCTAAGCATTGCACAGCCCTGCTTAGTAGGTGTAAGCAGTGTGTAGGCCAGCTAACTCATTCTGCCCATTGGTATACTCCTTTAAGCAATGCCAACCTTAGGTAAGCAGGTTTGCCCATAGCTTAGCCTTTTCAAAAATGTCCAATCACAGCAAAGTGTGGGAAACCTTCCCTATTTAAACCCAACAGGTGGAATACATCTCATAACTTGCTGCAGCTTCCCCTTGTAGGCATTATGTCTGGAATGGGAGAGGGTGTACACTTTCGGGCACAGCGCTGGGGCATCCAGGAGTCCAGAGTCATGGCAGGGCTCCTTGTGAAAGACCATGACATGAGACTGCTGCAGGGCTAGTACCAGGGTTCCTAATGCAAAGCAGAAGCCTGGGACCATCTTGCCCGTGACCTCATCAGTGCCACTGGCACACCATGAACTGGTGAGCAGGTCAGGCATCACTATGCCAACCTGAAGCAGCGCAAGGGAGATCTCTTGGATCAGTGGATCCAAAAGGCTAGGAGGACAGGGGAAGTCCCAACCATGTGTAAGTATCAGTCCACTACCTGTTTAATAATTGTCAGCTCATGTATATTATGGATAGGTACGGCTAAATATTCCTCTTATGTCTTTCACAGCGGCAAGTGAATGGGCTATGAACCAGGATGCCCATAGATGTAGACTGGAGCAGTTGCAACGCAAGGCAGGTTAGCAATACTCTTGCATGTACTGTCATAAGAAATAAATCTAAAAGTAGTAGTAAGTTAAGTGCCTGTATAAAACCTGTATTGTTTAAGGCATGTACTGCATACACCAGATAATAGGGCAGGAAGACTCTTATATAGGTTGTATGTAAATAAAAGCATAATAGCCTGACAATTAAGGTCTAACTGTTGAACTGCATGTGTTCACTCTGGTATCATATGGTAATGTAGAGTTGCAATCAATTAATAGTACTGTTGTAGTAAGCACTATTACCCACACTGTGCTGCATAAGTAAATTGTGTAGGAATGTCTGTATATGACTGTTGTAATCCCAAGAGGTCAGATAGTACAAATGAGAGAGACTTAGAAAGAAAACACTGAAGAAAATAAACAACAAAATCCAAGTAGTGCACTCAACTGTGACATGAACTGTTGTATTTTTTGCACACACATCTATGGTTCAAATCCTGGGAGTGGTAGTAGGCTGTATGCAGAATCATACCCCACAAGTGTACAGAAATGTTTAGAATGTCCAGTAAATCGACCCATAGCTGCTGCCTGTCACCCTGTCCCTCTGGCAAACCAGTGGGATGATCCCAGATGTTTAGGCAGCAAACAAGACATACAACTGATTGTCAGACATCTATAACAACAAACCTGTCTCTCTAGCAACCCCCCAAAATGTTATGAGAGTAAGTAAATATCCCATTTCCATCCCCATGTTGTCAAGCTGTGACCAGAGAGTGTACAATAACAGAGTGAGATGTATGTGCATAATACTAATGTGGAAATTGGTAATTTGTGTGGCAACATGCAGGTAGTGCTAAAAAACATTGCTCCCACAGGTCTGTCAGTTACGAACACTGTGCCTATAAATAAAAGATTGCTATCCTGTACTGGTACTGTTTACTCTGGTATTGTATGGCATTGTTAGTGTTGCAGTTGCTCAGAATAATAAGGTATTACTCATCACTGTCACCCACACTGTACTACATAATACAACTGTCTAGGAAATCCTGTATGAGTGTTTTAATTACAAGGTCAGAATGTAAAACCACAGGAGAATTATGGACAGAAATCAGACAAGAGATACACAGCAATACCTACATAGAACATTCAACTGTGATGGACAGCATCTTAATTTTGGCAGACACAGCCATGGTTTGAATCCTGGGAATGGTAGTAAGCTGTATGCAGAATCATACCCCACAAGTGTACAGAAATGTCCAGAATGTCCAGTTATTTGGTCCATATCTGCTAACTGTTACCCTGCCCCCTGCCATATCAGTGTGCCAATTTCTGATATGTAGGCAGCATGTCATGTCATATAACTGACTGTCACATCTGTTCATATTTGGAAAATGTCAAATAAAACAAACCTATCATTGTACAAGTCATTAAAGTTTAAGAGGGCAATAGTGGAAATATGTCTCGGTTCACCTGGATGTGGTGAAGACATGCCCAGAGTGTGTGCAAAAAGAGATGGACAGGTATGTGCATAACATCAACCTGGAATATGGGAGTATGTGTAGAAACAGGTAGTGTTAACAAACAATACCTCCACAGGTATACCAGGTAAGAGGTGTATACTGCAGGTAAAACCAGTTTATGTATATAGCTGTCAACAGCCATACCACGGTAGTGTACTAATAGATGTAAGGTACAGATAACAGCACTGACTAGGAAAGTAATGCGAACTACAGGAATATACTAGTTGTTAATTTTCACCCCCCCCCACACCATATCTGCAACAATAAACTAAATACATAACTCAATTGGTATGTGCTGACTTAACACTAATGTTGGGACATATGTCCTATTGTTTGATAATTATTTAAATCTGTTTCTATGCATGTGCAATGTTGAAATACTCCCACATTGGTGGCATGCTGCCATCAATGTACCTACATGCAGTTGTAATGACCACTGTGGTCCCATATATGCATGTGTTCTGTTTGCTATGTAACTGATCCATATCTGGTGTTTGAGTTAATGGGAATTTCTATGCATGCTGTTATACATAATCCTGGAATGTGTTGACTATTGCTAACCCACATATGCTGATAAAACTTAAATACCATAGCATGTATGGAAAGGTGGGTCCCAGCGGACCCACCTGTCCCACCTCAGCTGGCCATGACAACAGGCACCAGCACATCTAGGGCCCTACCTGGGACCTGCTCGTCTATTGGTCCTGCACCACCTTCGGGTGGAACTGCCTCAGCGGATGGGTCTCACCTCCCCCCCCCCGTGAGCAGGCACTGAGGGGAACCTGTCACCCATCGCCAGGTCTGAATCATGGTGTGTAGCGAGCTCCACAAGGAAGTTGGAGATCTGCTACACCAGCTTGAGGGCCGTGTGTCGCAACTAGAGGGTTGGCCTGGCTCTCCTACTCAGCCCCCAGCACAGCCACCTTTGGGGCTGTGAAGGTTCAGTGGTGGCTGCCCATGGGTGGGGACCGCAGTCACACTGTTTCCACTAGGGGGCTCATAGGCTTCCGATTTCCCAGCACCCCTCCCCGTCAAGGTGTTTACCCCCACATGTGTCATATACCGCCTCTGTATGCATCCTGTTTGTCTTGTCTGTTAACCTACCCAACCTACCTCCCCAAATATATCTACTATCCCTCCCCAACATTTCACTCTCACCTGAAAAAGGAAAAAGGGCCATCCGTTCCCAAAAAACCTTGTCCAATACATAGCTGTCCATTTTGCATACGTGTCCACTGGACATAGGTAAGCTGGTCTAACTGGCTTAACAACATATTATTGTTGTCCTCTTACGTCTCTCAGGGGTATAGGTTCATAGGTTCATAGGTTTATACTAGGCTATCTGCCCTAAGGCATTTATAAGCCTAGCCCAAAGTTTTGTGGCTTACGCCACCCCTTATGTTAAAAAATATTGTGCCCATTAGTTTGTTTTGCCTCTGTCCAGCAGTGATACAGAGATGATTCCCGGGGTAAACCTACGATCTCCCATCCACCGGTCAAGATTTCTCTTGAACAGAGCCAGCGAGGTGCTCTGCCTCACATGGACCGGGATTTTATTCCACAGCATAGGGAGTCTCTGAGTGACAAATCTATCCCTCCAGCATGTCTTATTTATATCCGTGCTAAGGTTTAAGTCACTTGCTCTAGTGGATCTGGTAGATTTGGATTTTTTGAGGTGGAGCATGTCCATTAATTCCGGGTTGGACATGGCCTTGTATGTCAGGCACAGGTCACCTCTGAGCAGACGGTATGCGACTGAATAGAGCTGGAGTTTCTTCAGTCTGGCAGCATATGACAGATTTTGGAATCCCTTTATCCTTTTGGTGAGGAACTTTTGGGGTCTCTCCAATTGCTGCAGGTGTCGGGTGAGATACATCCCGAATGGGGCATTGTACTCGATCATTGGTCTGATAAGTGAAGAGTACAGGGGAACAATGACCTCACTTGATCTGGATGTGAATCCCTTCATGATCAGGTGGGCAATGTAGATGGTCTTTCTAACCACTTTAGCAATGTGAGTGTCAAAAGAAAGGCCACTGTCAACCTGGGTCCCCAGGTCCCTGATAACATCTTCTGTGCTTAGTGGATTGCCACCTATATGGTAGCTTGGGGTTACCTTGTTTTTCCCGAAGGGTATGACTATACATTTTTTGGCATTTAACTTCAGACCATGGCTCTGGCACCAGCTATCAGTTTCCGTGAGACCCCTCTGAAGGATATCTGTGTCCGATGTACTTTCCACTATGGCGCCCAGTTTGCAGTCATCTGCAAACTTTGTCAGCCATAGTCCTCCTATGTTTGCCTGTACTTCTGAGAAGTAGATGCCGAACAACAGGGGGCCAAGGACTGAGCCCTGTGGGACACCACTTGTGACCGGCTTGGAGTCTGACATGGTGCCAGCAACTCTGACCCTGTGGGTTCTGTCCTTTAGCCAGTTTGCAACCCATCTTGTGACATATGGGTTTACATTTAAGCTGGTAAGTTTCTCTATAATACCTGAGTGGGGTATTGTGTCGAAAGCTTTTGCAAGGTCAAGGTAGGCTGTATGGACTGCCTTTCCCTCATCAATGGCCTTGGTGACTGTTTCAACGAAGTCGACCAAGTTCAAAAGGCATGATCTGCCCTTGACGAAGCCAAACTGGGTCGGGTCCAATGTCTGCAAGTTCCCTATGTCTTTGTTTATGAGTTCCATTATGATCCTCTCCATAGCTTTGCAGACCAGGCTTGTTAAGCTTATGGGGCGGTAATTACCAGGGTCCGTAGAGGCACCGCCTTTGTGGAGTGGGACCACAGTTGCCGTCACGCCACTCCTTGGGCACGTATCCTGTGGTAAGGCTAAGATTAAACAGCTGCCTTATGTGCGGTTTAGTTCCTCATTGAGTTCGTAGCACACAGCCGGGGACACCATCCGGTCCCATTGATGCTGTGTTTTTAGCTTTAGAGAGAGCAGCTTTTACCTGCGCATTTGAGATGTCTGGGAGGCTACACTCCACTGGGATAGTTATCTCTCCTTTTGGGGGGGAGAGGGGGGTGAAGTTTGTACTGAACCTGTCTGCCAGTATGTTGGCAATGTCTGTGGGTTCAGTGATTTTTGTATCATTTTGGACTAATTCTGAGCATATCTGGGAGATTCCACCCAGGTTTCTAACATAGCTGAAGAAAGCCTTATGATTGTCTTTTGAATCTATGGCAATTTTTCTCTCAAAGTTGGCCTTGGATGATTTTATGAGTGCTCGTATTTTTTTACTAATAATGATCAAGGGTGTCTTCTCTTTTATGGATTTTGCTCTATCATGTAACAGCTTTCTCCTCTTATTGTAAAGTTTGTTTATGGCTGGGGTCCACCAGACTGGACGTTTGCCCTTGGTGGAAAGAGTCTTGGTTTTATTAGGGATTGCCTGATCCATGCAGTCCTGGAGGTGTTCGTAGAAGGCATTTGTAAGGGCTTCCGCAGCTTGGGTTGTGGTTTCCACTGGCTCGCGGGCCTTGAAGGATACCACACCAGTCTTGAGTAGTGTGAAGTTTGCTTTAGAGACGTTCTTCACTGTGGTCTTTTTTGTTTGGGGTGGGGGGCGGGATGTGAATTTCCAGTGAGATTAGTTTATGATCTGATCTCACCAATGAGGGATATACTTCCGGTGTGGAGCATTTTGTCCCCATGTTTGTGATGATGAGATCTAGTATATTTTCTCCTCTTGTGGGAACGGTGACTAGTTGTTCCATGGCATTTGAATTTATGAACTCCAGGAACCTTTGGGCTAAAATGTTGGGGCTTGAGTAATGTTCCCAGTCTATATTCGGGTAGTTGAAGTCACCCAATATAATGGTGTTTGGAGATACATTTATACCCTCCAGTGTCTTCAGGAAGGCTGTGTGGGGTTCCTGAGTTTGAGAGGGTGGCCTGTAGCATGCTACAAATTGTAGAGCAGTTTTGCCTATGGTTAATTGCACCTGGATGGTTTCCGATGCTTCGTGCGTTGCCACCAACCTGGAGGTGTGGGTATCCTTGATGAATATGGATACACCCCCTCCTTTTGTGGTGTGGTCCGGGTTTTGGGGCCGGAACGCATGATATGAGGTAAAACCTGATAGTGCCGGGGTGCTCTCAGGAGCCTTGAACCAGGTTTCAGTTACAGCACAGACATCAATGTTCTCCATACTGGGAAGGGCCTCGAGTGCATGCATTTTGAGATTTAGACTTCTGGCATTGAGCAGCATTACCCTTAGTTTCTTCCCATTTTTGTTTTCTAGGGTGGTAGGTTTAGAATTTGAGCCTTGCCTAAAAAAGGCACTATGGGGGTGGCAAGAGCCTTAGCCAATATCCGGAATCCCAGGGGTGACAGGTGCAAGCCGTCCCTTGCAAAGCAGCGTGGCTTGTCAAGCATGTCATCCCAGGCAGACAGACACTTGATCCCCTTTGAATGACACCAGAAATTAAGCCAATTGTTAAAGCTGATCATCTTGTCTCTATGTTGTGGCATCATTCTTGGTGAAGGAAGGATACTGCTCAGGGTCAGGGTCATACCTGCCTGGGCTACATAATCAGAGAGCTCCTCTATGTTTCTTTTCATGTAGTCCAGGGAGGTACGTCTCAGGTCGTTCACACCAGCATGGACAATGACTGTGTCATATTTGTACTTGCTGTGGAGTGACCCGAGTGCTTGTGTTATGTGGCGGATTCTAGTGCCCGATAGGCAGCTTACTGTGACCCTCTCCTTGTTCAGCCTGGTGAGTGGGACGTCAGTGTGTCTGACTATGGAGTCACCTATGACAAGTATGTTTGGTGTTGTATTTGGCCTTAAGGGCTGTGACTGCTTTGCACACTGATTTTGTGGTTTATGTGTTGCCTGTGGTGTGTCATGAGGTGGCAGTTGCTTGGGTGTCTGCTTTGGAGGCCTCTGCTGTTTAGGTAAATTTTTGCTAAGAGCCTCCGAGTATGTCTTTGTGTGTTTATGTGTTTGATTCATTGTTGTGATAGCTTTATGTGAGACTAGTTTTGTGGTGTGTGTAGTTGCCTTCTCCTCCTGTCTGGTCTTGCCAGTCCTGAGTTGAGAGAGCTCAGCCTCCAGTTTGGCCAAATAGCTGCATCTCTCGCAAGTATTTGTGTTATGTGGGAGGAGGAGAGGGTTGTCTGTGTACATGAGGCAATTGTAACATTGCCTCAATATTCCCAGATTCACCAACTGGACAGGGGAGGACGCCAGCATCTGGCCCTTTGACATGCTAGAGAAATTAAGAAGTTAGGGGTGTAACTGAATAAGAGAGGACTTAGTAAGGAAGTGGGTACTCCTGGGGGGGGGGGTTTCGCTAGTGAGGGACTTTGTATAATACAGAAGTGCTAAACCTGAAAAGAAGATGCTTTTAAGACAAGTGCTGAGCTTTTTTTTTTTTTTTTTTTTGGAGTACAGTAAATGACCTCACACAAGAGTGCTAGGCCAAAGACAGAAAATATGCAAGTTTTGAGAAAAAAACGATTTTAAAATTAAGTGCAAACAGGAAATTCAGTAAACAGCTTTTGGTTGTGCTCTAAATACAGCTACTAATGCAGAAATCAAGTTTAACAAGCCAGAAAATGCTCAAACTAGGCAACTATGCAGAAAAACTTAGCAAATAAACAGATGTTCATGTCCTCACACGTCTCTCAGGGGTATGAGTGTTCAAATCTATCTCCAAATTCAGTCTATATGCACAGCTCCTGCTGTAGAAGAAATGGGCAGCTATGGACCTTCACTACACCCTTCCAGTACATCCCTATCTATTTTCTCTACTGTCTTTCGCTCTTTGTGCCCCTTTTTCACCACTTTCCTATCAACCCTTTTTCATTTTTTTAAAGAAATTAGTGTGGGGGTAAGCAGGAGTAAGCACTTTTAAGCAGCAGTAAGCAGGTTTAAGCCTGTATGCTCAGGGGTAAACAATGCCTACACAGGTTAAGCAATTTAGAAACTAAGTATAAGAAACTGTAACCAGGAGTTAGCAGTGCTTATCTCTGTGCAAACCCACGCAAACCCACTTACAACTGCTTAAAAGTGCCTTAATCACTCTGTATCCAATGGCCCTTTTTCTGCATAACAACAAAATAAACAGCCTCTACAAGGCTCAAACCCAGGACACTGATCCGCATAGCCAAAGTGATTTACCACTAAGCCATGTCAGATATACATAACCCTAATGTTTTTACAAACATATCATCCAGCACAGGCATTCAACAGTACAGAAAATGTATTCAAGCATGCAGATGTATGTGTGTGTGTGTATATATATATATATATATATATATATATATATATATATATATATATATATTTTTTTTTTATATATATATATATATATATATATATATATATATATATATATATATATATATATATATATATATATATATATATATATATCTACATATATGTATACATATGCATACACCTATAGATATATATATGTCTATATATATATATATATATATATATATATATATATATATATATATATATATACATACAGAGAGAGAGAACAATATATATATATATATATATATATATATATATATATATATAGATAGATATAGATAGATATAGATAGATATAGATAGATAGATATAAAAGAGAACATAAATACATATATGACCACAGGCACCGTTAATGGGGGTGAGGGGGCCCAAGCTACATATGTCTTGTATGTATTGATATTACCCCACCCCCCCTCACACACACACAAACACACAGCAAAACAGGTCTGCCCTACAATACAATACCAACTGTTGCAAGTCCCATAACCAATACCCACAAACATGGGCACAAGTTGTTAACAGTATTCCTTCCCACCTGTATGATGTCAGGCTGGCATCAATAACATATCATGCAGTACAGTCTGGCTACCATAGGGAATGTACAATGTGGAAGCAATAAACATTCCTGAGATACATACACACACACACACATATATATATGCATATATATATATATATATATATATATATATATATATATATATATATATATAACTACACATACACACTAAGAGATATGTATAGGAAGATGCATATTTAGGGGGTGCACACCATACGGAACAGCCAGTATGCCTACAGTTGCCACCTTACCAACTGGACACTGTTTGAGTCACCCAGTCACCCATACAAAATACAATTGTTGCCTGAAACATATACGCACAGAGAGGTCAAAGGATATAACACCACACACAGGTTTGCATACATGAGAAAGCTTTATTTGTGTACTATTACAGTTGTATATGCCATGTCATATAGCTGTTTAGACTCTGAAATACATATAAACAGACTAATGCAACTCACAAACAGATCAATTAATACAGTATTCCGGAAAGCATAACAAGGCCTTCAAGTAGTACAACAGTAAAGAAGACTGGCCACAGGATAACAATCAATCAGCAGTAAGCAATGCAGATGTATAATCCAGCAGCCTCTATCTACACTCTGTACACAATTCCTAGGGGATAAAGACTTCAGCTGACACAATGAGATATAGTTGTTACAAAACAAGGCATAACTGAAACCATCACAATCACACTGACAAACAGAACAGTCTGTATGGCAGGAAGCAGTAGGCCTGCATTTACCCAAGGTGAATTGTATGGTAATGTACATCCAGATACCTTAAGGTAGCTTACTCCTGATACCCCTCACATGTTGTAACAGCCTAGGTTAGTTATGGTGCATCCCCCCATAGACTGACATGCAGGAGCATATACCACTGTTACATACACTGACCTCTGGACTGAATTAAGGGCACACATGTATTGAGCAGATGAAGCCCACACATATATGGACCCAGCCCCACAATATGTGTGGTGGCCACAGCAACAGTGGAATTATGGCAGGAATGGTAGCATGACATACTCACAGGCCACTAAATAACAACCCCTGACAGCATGTCATATGGACAAAGCCTGGTATGTAGGTGGAGGACAGAGACTGGTACACAGGCCCATATGTGAAATAGTGTTGTTATATAACAAGCAATTTGCCAATTTTCTGGTGTTAGAGGATAGTCTGCAACATAACCTTAGTCAGGAATATGAAGTCAGAAACACAAATGGATGTAGCCATGTACTGATAGCACTCAACACACACACTGCCAGTAATATATCTGACACAAAACCTGTGTGGTGGACAGGCAAATCATAACAGGCACATCTGTGGTCATGAAGTGGATAGGCACACATGTGAGAGCTATGCAGACAGACTGCAGTCCATGTTAAACTACAATGTACACACAAACCTTGTAACACTGGTGCTATACAATGCATACAACAACACCACTCACACTCTGTTTGTAGTTCTGGAACCTCATACGAACATGTAGCTGGCCTGAGTGTGCAAGTTCTTTTGTAAGAAATATTGCTACCTGCTGTTTGTAACACTGCTGCCCACACACAGGAAGGATGTCCACCATCCAGGAAAGGTAAAGGGACCATGTCCACATCATGTAGGGATGTATAGTAGTGGGTTGCCATGACAGTGGCAATTGTAAGTACTACACAGCATGCTGCATGCAGGTAGCAAGTGGAGGATGCTGATTGTCAACTGTAGTACCACCATGATACACTACATGCCAGTGTGACAGCGCGTAACCTGGGTTACTACCCTTGTATGTATTCACATGGATAACTGTGCTGTACAGGTCTTATATACCTGTGTGTCCCAGACATGACACTCACACCCCTTGCTACTGTAATGACAGCACATAGATACATGTATTGTATATGACATTACATACACTTATTACAGATGTCATTACTCTGCTATGTTACCAGACTGGGATGTGAACACTGGTTGCCAGGGCTGAGCCATGCTTAGCAGGTGTCAGCATTGCTGCAATTTAACAGCTAAGCATATTTACACACTGGTAAGCGAAACCTGCATGGTGTAAGTGCCCATACATTTAACCAAAGCTTATTACCACTTCGCTTTGCACAAACCTGCGTAAACATGCTTAAAGCTGCTCAAAACTGCCTTAACCACTCTGTATCCAGCAGCCTTTGCCCAGCAACAAAATAAACAGCTCTTGCAGGTATTGAACCCAGGACCCTGTACACTATAGTCACAACAGTTAACCACTATGCAATGACAGCTGTGAAGACAGTTGTTGTTTTTCCAATATATCTGTCACTAAACATATTGAAAAGTATTAAACAATTGCTTTGACTTCCACAATTGTGTAGTACTTGTTATTGATATTACTGTTGCATCACATATTTTATCTAAATATGCACATATCAGATACATTCCATGAGATCCATCTGTGAAGGTATATGCAACCATGATGTTTACACATGACAGGAATATATATATAGATATATACATATACATACGTATACATACTGCTGCCTCCTTGAATAGACTTGCTTTCAGGTGCTGGTCTTGCACCAGCTCTAACGGCAGCGTGGCAGCTTAGTTTTTCCCCATTCTTTATTAGCGACAGCATGGCAGATTAGTTTTTTCACCATTTATACAGAAATTATATGCAGCTAACTGCTGCTCCTCGAAGAGATTGGCTTTATGATGCTTGTCTTCTAATACCCCGTTGTCGAGCCCTCTAGCTCTGATTAGAGACAGTCTCATTGAATAGGACATATTTTACCCCTCGTAGTCTTCACCCTGATAGTTGTAAGAACCCTTCATAAGATTAACAGTCTACGGAACTTATTCCTGACAGGGGCTGTAACCTCTAACGCTGACATAGTATTTTTAGAACACAATTTCTCTTTCCCGCCCTCTACCTAAACTGCGTGTAACTTGGGGTGGCCTTACACGCGTAGACTAGGCTGGGGCCTCACATCCCCTTCAGGGTACCTACCCTCAACATTTATTTAGGCATAGTTGTTTGGAACTAGATGCTCACCTCTATATTTCCCTCTGCTTTTAACCTATTTGTGGTAATATCCTCTCCGGAGGTGATTTTGATATAGCTGGTAGTAGACATTTTTAATAGTGTGTGCTTTTTGTACTACATGCTGTGCCGAAACATTAATAGATGTTAAGAAGTTTGCTCAACCTAGTCTGTTTGTTACTGCCTTTTCATTGCCTAATAATTCAAATTTAATTACTAAATCTACCTGTGATTTTTGCACTGTCTTCAATACATTGTGTTGTGATTACTTTGTCTAATGTTATCCTATTTCTTAACCTCTTTCCTCCTGTATTAGCTACCCCCTGGATATACCCTGTGTTTTTGCCTGGGTGGACTCCCTCCGATACCTCTGCTACTATATTTCTTGCCAACTACCTGTGGAACTCTCTAACACCTAACCTTCTTCTGCAACCCCCTACCTCAAGATTCAAGGAAGTATGTCTACCTATATGTTGGACTCGTAATTTGTAACAGTTTTAACTCTGCTAAGCTATCTGTTAGCTCCCGGTCAAGCTTGCCAGCAGCACTCCCCCTACCCTTACTCTTCTATTTCCAATCCCTCCCTGACCTTACGTTTTATTTAGCTTGAGCCTTCTCTCCCTCTAGTCTGTTTTCTTTACTTCCATAGAACCCATCTACATATTTACTGTAATCTCTGCTACTGCCTACGTGCTGTCACCCTTTCCACTTTAATATCTTTTGCTCTGGTTCTCTAATTCTACCCTCTGGTGCCTAATTCACCCCTCATATTCCTATCCCTTTCTTCTTCCACTCTTACCCTATCATCCTAAGCTACTTTACTTACTTGGCCTCAACTAGCTTTCTCTGATACTTTTTCCTTCTTCTCTGATTTACTCTGTGTAGCCCCGCTCCATTCGCCCTGCGGGCTCACTCTGCTCCCCTCCCCACCCCCAATTCCCACCCACCCCAGGGGTCCTAACCTTATAGCTCTCAGGTCACACCCCCTATCCTTATATTCCTATCCCTCTCTTTCCCGCTTGCACTTAAAACCCCTCCCATATTTACACCCCCCTTTCTCTCCTCCCACCTCCTCTGTTATTACATACCCACCATTACCAGAACAAGTATCTCTCTTTCTTACTCTGTTATCTTTCCTCCTACTTCCCTCAAATCCTTTACATCCCTCCCCCCTTTCCTAACCTTTAATATTCATAGCTCTTTTCCTTCCATACCCTTTAACACCCCTAGCTTGCCTCTTATTTTGTATTGTATTATATTCCTTACTACCTCTATTTACCCTCTTCTTGAACCCTTACTCTAGGTTACCTTTATTCTGGTTTAACTTCTAAAATGACTCCCCTTTCACCTACATTCCCTCTATTCTCAGTACTACTCCTAACTACCTTATTTTCAGCTTACCTCAATACTTTCTTTGAAATCTCACTTATTACCCATCCTCACATCCCAAAGAAACATACATCTTCACTCTTTACTTCTCTCACATCATTCTCAAATACTAATTCCACCCCCAGCTATCTTCTACCTAAGTTTCATAGGCACTCTCACCTAAACTATACTACTCTCTCAGACAAAAAAATAAAGCTGCCTTCCCTTCTTAGAAGTAAATTCATATATAAACCAGACAATCCCACCTTACAAGATGGAGACATTCACCCCAACCCTGGCCCCGTACATCCCTCCCCTCAAGTATCTAGACCAGGCTCCAAAAATACCCTCCTTATAGGGCATCTTAACATATGAAGTGTAAACAACAAAGTACCCTACCTGCATGCCCTCCTTGACACACAGGGTTTTGACATTCTCTGCCTAACAGAGACTTGGCTTAAACCAGCCACTAAAGACACTGAAATTATACCACAGGGCTACAATATACTTAGACTTGACCGTTCTAAATGAAAAGGTGGTGGTGTAGCAATTCTTTTTAAAGATCACCTCAATATCTCTACCCTTCCAGCCTATCCAACCCATAATAGTAAAGTAGAAGCCGTAATCTCTAAACTCCTATTAAACCCTAAAAAATCCCTCTACATCATCTACCTGTATATACCTCCAGGTGACAACATACCCATCTTAGAAGACTTTCTTAGTTGGGTTTCTATCAACTACCCTCAAGAAACCATAATTCTCGGTGACTTTAATATTGATTGGAATACTATTAATACTGAAAACCCATCCTCTCACATAAACCTAAATGGTTTTACCCAATCCATCACTTCTCCCACAAGGCTTAATAAGCCCAGCAAGAAAGAGAGTATCCTAGACTGAATACTCACAAACAAATCCAACATTACTTATAAAGTAGGAATTCTGACAGACGACCTCAGTGACCACTGCTTAACTTATATTACAAGAGAAAAGACTGAGTGCCTAAACCCCCCTAACATAAGAAAAATACGCTCTACCAAACACTTCCATATAGACCATTTTCAAAATGAACTCAAATCTTGTAATTGGAACCCCTTAAAATCACTTCCACTTAAAGATGCAGTATCATTCTTTAACTCTACCTTCCTGGCCATTCTTGACAAACATGCTCCAGAGCGTAGCATTAGAATGAAAGCTAATACAGCCCCTTGGCTCTCTCTTGAAACTAAACAACTAATGCTCTCTAGAAATAAGGTATGGGCCATATGGAGAACCCATAGAAACAGCTCTGATTTTCTCCACTTCAGCCAGCTTAGGAATCTCACCAAAAAAGCTATAATCTCTGATAAAAGAAAATACTACTATGAACTTCAAGAAACTAATATCAACAAGCCTAAACAATTTCGGTCATCAGTCAACAGACTCCTCTCACCAGGAACAACCAAAACTCCCTCCCCCCTTGATGCTGACCCTGACACCCCTCTCAAAACTGCAAATGCTTTTAACTCTTTCTTCTCCAAAACTATTCAATCTCTTGCAAGACAACTGAATACTAACAACTTCTATCCCCCAAATAATCTAGTAGATTCTTCCTACAACTTTTCTCTACAACCTATCCCTACCTCCTTCATCTACAAACTTATACACAAACTGAAACCTTGTACCCCCTCTGCTGACAAACTCTCCTCTCTTTATCTTCAAAAGGCTGCCAAAGAAATTGCGTACCCCATATCTATCCTCATTAATAGGACAATCCAAGAGGGTACCATCCCTGATATCTGGAAAGTCTCTTATATTATCCCACTCCACAAAGGTGGTAATTCTATTGACTACTCTAACTTTAGACCAATTGCTCTTCTGTCACCCCTAGGAAAAATCATGGAGAAATGCATTCATCAGCAACTTGTACAGTATCTCTCTCAACACAACATAGTAGCTAATTGTCAACACGGCTTTAGACCTCATCACAGCACCACCACTGCCCTTGTTTCCTTTGTAGACACCATCAATAAGAATCACAACAATAACCTTCTTTCCTCTGCTCTATTCATTGACCTCTCCAAAGCCTTCGACATGGTCAACCACTCATCCTTAATTCACATCCTTGAATCCCTCTCATTTGATAACCTTGCCATTAAATGGTTTACTTCTTATCTGAGTAACAGACAGCAAGCTGTTCTTTGGGATAACCATACCTCTTCATTACTACCCATCTCCATCGGAGTCCCTCAAGGCTCCATTCTTGGCCCACTTCTTTTCTCTCTCTATATTAATGATCTTCACACTGTAATCCCTCAAGCTACCTGTATTCAATATGCTGACGACTCAACCATTATTTGTTCAGCTTCTTCCTCCTCAGATTTAATCTCACTAACCCAAAATATTTTTAATACAGTAGAAACATGGTTTACTAGACGCTACCTTCTTCTGAATGCTAAGAAAACCAAACTTCTCCTCTTCTCCCCTACCACTCGCACATCTCCACCTAACTTTACCATTTTGTCTAATAATGTCACTATCATCTCTCCTGACTCTACAACTAAACTGTTAGGATTAACCATCGATAATAATCTCACTTTTGATCAACACATCAACAACACCATCAAATCAGTTAACAGAAAAATAGGAGCCCTATACCGAATCAAACCTTTTTTAACCCCAACTACCAGAGCTACTATTGCACACTCTCATCTGTTATCCACTTTCTTCTATGCCTCACCAATCTTAACCAACCTTAAGAAAACCAAGCTAAACAAACTAGCTACCTGCTATAATAACATTGCCCGTTTTGCCACTAATAACCCTTTCAGAACCCATCACTGCCATAACCTGAAACTTCTAGGCTGGCTTGAACTACAAAACTACCTTGCAACCTCACAACTCACTATCGCCCACAAAATACTACACCAACCCAATAACACCCCCATACTCTCACAACTCCAAGTCCCCAACAGCAACCTTACCGCCCTTCAATCCTCCTGTAAACTCTTAGCCAGCTCTATTAAGACTAACAACTCAGCTGGTGACTCCTTATTCACTAATTCTGTAGGTAGAATTTGGAATCTCTTACCCAGGGAAATTACTCACATTACCTCCTTACCCCTCTTCAAACAAAAACTTAAACTACACTTCCAAAACCACTGGCTTTGTTCTTGTAACACACCAGACTAACTTCTCCTCTACTTATCTTCCTCTTTTTACCTACCACTATGTTTATCATAGTCACACTAGCAAATACCTTTATCCCTTGACCCTTGCATCTTTCTTCTTTCCTCTCACTAATCCTTCTCCTTTCTTTCCCCTCCCCCTCTTCTCTTTGCCTTCTCTGTCTTTTTCTTTCCCCTATTCTACTGCCTTACCTCCTCTTCCTCTCTTCCTTCTTATGTGACACCCCTCTTCCTTTGGACATTTTACCCTTATTCTCTCTCTTTATTTTAATACACTTTTTTTTTCCTTACTAATCTATATCCTCTCAAATTGACTTGGTAATTTTGTTATTATACAATTGTACAGCTTGTCTATTGTCTGGTTTATCTTTTGATTTTATCAATTAATTAATTTTTGACTATCCTGTTATTTTGTTGTATTTTGTGTGGAGCTTTTCTCCCTGGGCCTCTACTGAAAATGGAAATATATCCAGCTAGACTAGCCCGGTCAACAAATGTAAAATAAAAAATAAAATAAATATATGTCTACATGTACATACATATATATATATATATATATATATATATATATATATATATATATATTCATACATATGTATGTCTACACATCTGTATAGTGCATCATATATATGGACATTTGTAGATCTCTTTGTATATATACACCGACGACGAGAACACCGAGACCAGAAGATCGACAACTGAGATGACCGACAGTTTAAAAGCACGAAACTTCACATGCCCAACAAACCACAATCCCGACAATAAACAAAACAAAACAAATACCTTTTCCAAAAAACACACACGCAACACAAGCACAACAAAAAACTTACAACCTACACTAAACCTTACATACACAACTATCTATGCACTAACCTTAACCCAAACCCTAATCCTAAGGTCCGTTACTATCGCATACTCACCTAACCCACGACCTAACCCTAACTCACTTAACCCGCCCCTAACCCTAAAGTCTGTCACTATCGCACATTTAGCTTACCCGCACCCTAACCCTAACTCACTTAACCCGCCCCTAACCCTAAAGTCTGTCACTATCACACACTTACCTTAACATGTCAGTGTTCTCAGCGTCGAGCTTTTTAAACTATCGGTCATCTCAATTGTCAATCTTCTGGTCTCTGTGTTCTCATCGTCAGTGTTTTGCATGTCAGTGTTTTCAAGTAGACCCATATACATATATATATATATATATATATATATATATACAAATATATATATATATATATATATAT
The DNA here is from genome assembly GCF_019279795.1 of Protopterus annectens. Classification (NCBI taxonomy): domain Eukaryota; kingdom Metazoa; phylum Chordata; order Ceratodontiformes; family Protopteridae; genus Protopterus; species Protopterus annectens. Next base: position 330,896,712 of record NC_056725.1, read on the forward strand.
ATATATTTTATATATATATATATATATATATATATATATATATATATGGTTCTACCTGACTTCACCGACACGCGGAACATCGACAGCGAAATCGGGAGCCGCAGAAGAGCGAAACTGCAGAAGACCGACGCGACGGGACCCAGAAGATCGACAGTGCAGAAGACCGACCCGACGGATGAAAGCACCGGCGCTGAGGATGCCGAAATGGGAAAAGGCTGTGTAAGTATGCGGTAGTGACGGACGTTAGGTGCGAGTAAGTGTGGATAGGTGGGTTAAGTGAGTTAGGGTTAGGGCGGTCAGGTAAGTGTCGGTACTGAATGTGTTTGGGTTAGGGCGGGATAAGTGAGTTAGGTTAGAGCGGTCAGGTAAGTGTGCGGTAGTGATTGTGTTTGGGTTAGGGGCGGATAAGTGAGTTAGGGTTAGGGAGCGGGTCAGGTAAGTGTGTAGTGACGGACCTTAGGGTTAGGGTTTGGGTCAGGGTTGTAGGTAGTTGTGTATGTGAGGTTTAGTGTGGGTTTGCAGGGATTTTGGTGTGCTTGTGTTGTGTATGTGGTTTTTGGATGGGGAATGTGTTTTGTTTGTTGATTGTGGTGTGTGAAGTGTATAAGGTTTCGTGTTTGTGTACCGTCGGTTATTTCGTTGTCGGGCATGTGGATTTTCGTGTTTTTGTACTGTCGGTTATGTGGTTTCGGTGATTGCGTTGTCGGTGTTGTGGTGTTTCGGTGAAGTCAGGTAGAACCATATATATATATATATATATATCCAAACAAAATAAGTCCGGAATTCAGGAGTGTGCTGTAATAAAATATCAAAAATCCAGCAAACAGCACAGTTAACAAAGCCAGGGCCAGCCGATATCTAGTCCCAGTATGCCTTCAGCATATGTATCAAATGCTGAACAAAAGCATAGATGAAACAATTCAGCGTAGTTCAAATGCTGAAAACAATTCCAATAACTCAGTTTAACAGCTTGCCAGCATTTCAGTAAATGTGCATAAAGAACATGCTCCAAGATGAATAGCTAAAAGTATAGACACATTTATTCAGCTTGCAGAAATAAAAACAATAAAACTGTAGAGGGATAAGTGCTTTCGGGTTACTCCAAACAACCCTTCTTCAGATCCATATAACTTGTGTCTCTCAAGTATCTGATTTTTAAAATACTTTCAACCAATGAACAGCTAGCTTCAATTTGATGTGTCATAGATGTCTCTTCAATCTCCGCCTTTTCAGGGCAGGTTTCATAGGGAAAGCTGTATTGAGCCCAGGTTTTTGATGTGCTCTCAGTTTCCCTATCCAAAGCATTTCTTCTTGTTCAAGTCTATTATTCACTTCACCCCCTCTCTTTGAAATATATATGATATGTAAAGCTCTAAATACAAAACTTTGTCCTTCATTATCTCTAATATGCTTGGCCAAGGGATTTTATAGTCTTTAAGTCTTATATCACTGATGTGTTTGGAAAGCCTCTCTTTCATCTGCCGTATTGTTTTTCCGACATAGAAATTGTCGCATGCTAGGCAAGTGGCTTGGTATATGACATCCTTTGTAGTGCAATCTGCATAAAAATTACTAACATATATCTTTTTAGTAACTGGATGCTCAAAATAGCCATCCGTACATATATATCTACACATGGTGCACCTTCTACATGGAAAAGTTCCTTTTCTCCTTGAGATAGTGTGTGATTCAATTTCATTATCTTTACATAGTATTTGCTTTATGTTCCTTGCATTTCTGAAACAAAACTTAGGTTCTTCTCCCAGGACCTCTTTACATTCTTCACCTGACATAAGTATCTTCCAATTCCTTTTCACTATGTTACATACTTCTTCTGTGTCCGTTGTATGGGTAAGCACCATTTTCAGTTCTTTATATGGATACTTATATTGATTCATATTCTCTTGTTTCCCTCTTAAGTACGGTCTGCCTTTCTCATTCCTTTCCAGATCTACTTGCCTCATACTCAACACCTCTTCTTCTCTATACCCTCTTGCCTTCAGATGTTCCGACATGTCATCCATCGCCATTGCAAGAGTTGTGTCGTCCGAATGTATCCTGGACATTCTTAAGAACTGTCCCCTCATGATGTTCTTATGGGTATATCTTGGGTGCATACTACTTCTTGGTAGAATACTATTTTTCCATCAATCCTTTCTATACAGACTAGTTTCTATTTTCCCTTCTCCATCCTGTATGTTTGTACATCAAGGAAGTCCATCTGCACATCACTGTGGGTCACAGTGAACTGTAAAAAGTTTGTACTGTTCTCCAAATATATATGGAATCTATTGAATTCGTCAACGTCACCTTCCCACATGATGTAAATGTCATCCACAAACCTTAAATATACTTTTAAGTGGTTCTTCCATGGATTATCTTGATGTATTACTCTATCCTCCAAATGCGCCAAAACTATGTTTGCATAGCTATTGGCGCATGGCGTTCCCATCACTACACCACATAACTGTATATAGTATTTCCCTTCAAACATGAATACATTGTTGTTCAAAATAATCTCCATTAGGTCACACAGAATTGTAACCTGTCTTTCATCATATGTGCCTTTGTCTGATAGAAAACTTCTTAATGCTGCAATTCCATAACCATTGGGGATACTGGTGAACAAATTCTTAATGTCCATACTGATCATGATATGTTTCTTAGTATCCCTTTTCATACTGATATATTCACTCAGCTTCTCAAGGAACATCTTGGTATCTTTACGGACAGCTGGAGCCTTGTCTAAAGCCCTTTTAATATGGTGTTCCACATAAATTGATGCTGGCTCAGTAATCCATCCTGCTCTGGCTACAATAGGCCTCAATGGTGGTATATATAGATCCTTATGTACTTTAGGGAGACACTTAAAAACCGGAATCAAAGGATGCTCTATACGAAGATAGTTACATAATTCAACCATGATCAAGTTGTGTTCTCTGTGTTCTCTGCTTTTGTTCAGCATTTGATACATATGCTGAAGGCATACTGCGACTAGATATCGGCTTACCCTGGCTTTGTTAATTGTGCTGTTTGCTGGATTTATATATATATATATATATATATATATATATATATATATATATATATATATATATATATATATATATACATTCAAATTTACAGATATATATATATATATATATATATATATATATATATATATATATATATATTTTTTTTTTTTAACATACTTTAATGAAAGCGCTTTTTCAATGAAATTGCTTTTGTTAAAGTGTGTTCGGTGGTAATGTATTCGAGCTTTTGATCTTTCGATCAAAAGTTCTAGATCTATATATATATATATATATATATATATATATATATATATATATAGTTATATTTATACATCCTCAACACCAATAGTCCCAACCTCTTAGTGCAAGGGGATGTCATGTATGTATCGCAGGTATTTATGTACACTGTTGCTATTGTAATAGGTTTTTTTTTAACAGACATGTTGTGTGTGGGAAGTCACATCTGCTTTTGACATGTGCGCCATTGGCTACTGACAGACATCCTAAGGACATCATAGTACAGTACCACTGCTAGAACAGAAATGATCCTGTGGACTATAGCAGAGATATGACCAATATATGTGGACAGTGTAACACTCTGTGGTCAGTCCACAGGTGTACACAAATCCCCTTTATCTGAGACATGTGGACCATGCCTCACAATGTGGATGTTAATAGCCATGTACATGGGTATATAATGTAAATACTGGACTACATATGCCCACACAGTTTATGCATTCACACAGGCCAGTCTGTCCTGACACATAATACCTGGTGGTGCAGAGTTCACATGGCCACATACTACCCAGTAATTAGTGACATACATCTGTACAAAATCCCACTGATTTGTCAGAAATACACAGCAGTTATGGTGGCCTGGCAGCAGGATGTCTTGCAAATAACTGGACATAACAGCACACTGGGTAATTACACTAGGCTGCTAGGCATGTCACAAAGCACTGTGAAAACTGCAGGAAGACTGCCACAACACTGGACTACATTTTGTATGGTGGAGTACACATGCACCTGCAATTATAGTGGGCGCTACATGCATGTCACAGCACAGAGTAACAGACACTTGTGAGAAAGTGCATACCCACAACCAATGTGAACACAGCCACAGCCACATATGGTATGCAAGCTTAATATGATACTATATGGACTGTCTGATAAACACCATCCTCATATGTGCCACTCACACACTAACCCTACATACACTGGGTCATGACACAGTGTGGTCCAATACCTGTCTGTGGCATGGAACACGTGCGTGTCTGTTCCTATGAACATGTGAGCTAATAGGGTACCATACACTGTAGCAGCATATAACATCAGATAGAACAGGACCAAGAACAATGGCATCTACCGCAGTCTGTGCACAGCCCGAGTTATGTATGCACAATACACTTACTGCCGGTAATCACTATAAGTACACAGACCCCAGAACTGTACACACAACCACAGAATGCCCATGTTATGTCCTCAGAAACAACCGCTGCTATACATTACATGTCTAGCAGTCTGATATCTGACTGGCTTGTTATCAAGTTTGATGTCAATAAATAATGGTTTACAGAACATATACACCTCTTACTGCATGACATATGTACAAAGGTTGACAGACTTGTGGCTGGATCTACAAACACTGGCCCAGTATTGGCATGTTTCTGTGATAACCTCTTACATTTACTTTCATACCAGGGTTTGCTGTGACATATGTCCTATGAGGAATATGAAGTCATTAACTCTCAGGGCTGTCACCATGTACTGCCTGCAATCCTCATACTGTCTCTGCAGTTCTCAGATAGGTGTTCTGTAAGTAACAGAAGAAACAAAAAGCTCCACACACTGCCCAGTCTGCAGATAACCCTACAGATGGAAATTTCCTCAAACACATAACACTGTCATGACAGGTATTAAATCATGTAGACCAGCCATATCCACACACACCCTGTTAAACTGATATTACTCCAAATGCAGAAGAGCAAACTTACATTCTGTAGTCATGTCTGGCACATCACTCTCCTGCCTGTTGGCCAGTTTCCACAGTGTATGTTGTTAGAGGTAAATCCCAATACCATCTGTGATGCTGTTTGCCAAACACCAAATTTAGGTCCTGCTCACAGTGAATGAAAAGGCCCAGCACCAACATGATGTTCCTAGATATATGAGTGTGTTTCCATGCAATTGGCTATGGGAGAGTTATCACAGCTGTTCCACATGCAATCAGCTAGAGGGAGACTGCAATTTGTGCAGAGGCCATCAACTGATCATGAGCATCACCTACAAAACACATGCTGCTGCCTAAGCAAAGCAGGCGTACTTCACCACATCCACCAGAGAGGGAGAGAGACAGACAGACAGAGACAAAGTAAGTCAGGGAGGGGGTGGGAGAGTAAATCCTAAGCATGCTTGTGTCACATACCTACCAGTAAGGGATTTCAAACCCCTGACTGACTATGTATTGTTATAACATGTCTATGCAGGTATGGCATGCACTGCATAGCTTACATGTTGGGGTGCTATCCAAAGGTAAATCTGATGGTGAGTGACATCTGCAACAGTGATATAGTAGCGATAAGGTAGGTGTAGTACATGTGCCAGTCCACATGAACAGGTGTCAATGTCAGCACAGCCACACTCTCTCAGGGACTCACACACATTGACACACTTGGCAGGGTCAGAATAGACTTCCTAACCAGCTAGTTTACCACAATACAGTAATTCACAGGTATCACATGCACCACAGGCGTTATCCAGATGTTATATGGGCAAAGGGTATGTGAAGGTGTCTGACATCAGACAGCATGCTTCAGTAGGCCAATGGGAGTTGTAATGAGTATGAATGTGGTCAAAAGCATCATACTCCACACAGACACAGGGAGCCAGTACTGACATGCATGGGTGCATTGCTTCACAGGTGTGTAGTGGTTGACTGTGCCTGAAGGCTGTACAAGGCTAGGTGAAGGGTATACCTTGGCAACAGGCCACATGACAATGGTCTGCAGTGTGGCTCAGGGGTGTAGTGTCTGGATTGGCCCACACTGGTGGGTATTGTATTCACCATCCAGTCACCTGGGTTACTAATGTATGTGGCCAGTGCTCTGCAATGCTTGGCATGTATATTTCCTATAGTCCATGACATGGACAGTGTCTGGGATGTGCACATGTCCCACATGCATGTTCAGTGACATGTGGAACTGTACCTGAGGTGTCTGGCCCATGTTGTGTACACAGATTATCATCTGATGTGCCAGTCCTAGCCTCATGTGGCGGAAACTGGTAATGGACACCTGGTTGGCCCTGCACCTACACTGATAGCAAGATACAGGTATTCCCTGGTGTCAGTGGCATCTGTCCACACAGGGCATTTGTTTAAAGCATGGCATGTCATTTGTGGATCACATTTGATGGCATCATAGTGGGGAACATAGTGAAGGTGCACTGTCTGCAATTATGTGCCTATTGTAGTGAGGGGGCAGGGTGCCATGCCCTCTGTAGTCCACTGCAATCACACCATGGTTACTATCTGTGGGCAATATGCAGGGTACTACCAACAAAGCAGTTGTTGCCTAAGCATGTGTGTTTGCGTATGAGACATGGGTTCAGAGTGTTCTCTGGGTAATACAGGGGTTGCTTACTTTGTTCACCAGGCCTTGATGTCACATGTAGGGGTATGGATTGGCACCCTAGCCTCTTGACTATTTGACATCTGTTATCCTTGTAAGGTGGACATTTTGATATATAATAGGTCCACCATATAAGAAATTTGCAAAACCCACTCCACAATGAGTCCAGTTGTTACACACTCACAGCCACCTCCACACAGGATATGAATGGCAAACACAGACACACAATTGCCATGTCTGGGATTAGAACTGCTACCTAACTAGTTTATCACCCTACAGCATTATGCAGTTATAGGACACACCATGGAGATTACTGGGCTACTCTTTCCCCAAAGGTGTATTTCACTGGGAATGACATCAGCAGGCTTGCCAAAGAAGGGCAATGGAGGTTGTATTGACTGTGAATGGCCTCAAAAGTATTACTCCCTACACGGATAAACCCCCACACTTGCCATGTCTGGGACTAGAACTCATACCTAACTAGTTTATCACACTACAGCATTACACAGTTATAGGATGCGCCACTGAGATTACTGAGCTATTATTTCCCCAAACGTGTATTTCAAACTGAATGACATCAACAGTTTTGCCAAAGTAGGGCATTTGAATTGTACTGAGTGTGACTAGCTTAAAAAGCATTGATCCCTACACATACACATACACACACTTGCCACACCTGGGATTAGAACTCCTACCTAGCTAGTTTATTATACTGCAGCATTATGCACTTATAGGATGCGCCACAGAGATTACTGGGCTATTCTTTACCCAAAGGTGTATTTCAAACTGAATGACATTAGCAGGCTTGCCAAAGTAGGGCATTTGAATTGTAATGAATGTGACTAGACTAAAAAGCATTGATCCATACACAGACACAGTTGCCACATCAGAGATTAGAACTCCTATCTATTTAGTTTATCACACTACAGCATTATGCAGTTAGAGGATGTGCCACAGAAATTACTGGGTTACTTTTTTCCCCAAAGGTGTATTTCAAACAGAATGACATCAGCAGGCTTGCCAAAGTAGGTCATTTGAATTGTACTGAGTGTGACTAGCCTAAAAAGCATTTATTCCTACACAGACGTACACTTGCCACATCTGAGATTAGACCTCCTACCTAGCTACTTTATCATACTACAGCATTATGCAGTTATAGGATGTGCCACAGAGATTACTGGGCTGTTCCTTCCCCAAAGGTGTATTTAAAAAACTGAATGACATCAGCAGGCTTGCCAAAGTAGGGCATTTGAATTGTAGTGAGTGTGACTAGCCTAAAAAGTGTTGGTCCTTACACAGACACAGTTGCCACATCTGGGATTAGAACTCCTACCCAACTAGTTATCACACTATAGCATTACGCAGTTATAGGATGCACCACAGAGTTTACTGGACTATTTCTTCCCCAAAGGTGTATGTCACAGTGAATGACATTAGTAGGCTTGCCATAGTAGGACTATGGGGAGGGCAGTATAACCCATTCATCTAGAGGTAGACACCCTACACTCAGGCACACACAGATTTATATTCTGCAGGTACGTGTATACAACTGCTAGATGACTACTGCCTTGTACAGTCAGGTTGCAAAGTTAGCAGTAGCAACACAGAGTCTATAATGCTGAGGGATTCCAGAGGCTAACTTCTACAGTGAGTGACATTTACACATCATGTGGTTGTAGCCATTTGGCTGTGTGCTTGGTGGGACAAGCCTCATGATGGCAGGCTCATTGTCACTGTCACTCTCTTCCACACATCTATATATGTGTACTTTTGGCATATTATAGCGTGTTGTTCTTGGATATATATGTGTATTCCTATCCAATGTGTGTGCAAAGCATGACTGGTGCATACTGAGGAGTGTCTGCACTAACATCTGCAACTGTCAGATATGTATGGTCCACTGTTGTTGCCATAGGCTTCATTTCTTTAAGTGTGTGAGCATGCCTGGTATGACTTTTCTGTATTTTGCTGTCTGACATTGCCTTCATTTCTTTAAGTCTGGAAGCATACCCAGTATGCCCTTCTGTATTAAATGTGTGGATCCATTCTAGGTAGATTGTACTCCTGTGCAGATTTTTGTGTTCTACACCTACAGCTAGCAAACTGTTTCTGCAGTATATCTGTAGATTAGTTAGCAATATGGGGTCAAACTGGGCAAGGGATAGTGTGTAGTGTAGGAAATTGTGTCTGTGCAGCTTCTGCTACATGGTACTGGTGTTAGCAGATATATTCAGACATGTGTAGTCTCATATACTGTGATGTTTATGTCCCCAAGTACTGTGTCTGTGCTGCTTTTGCTACATGGCACTGGTGTTAGCAGAGATATTCAGACATGTGAAGTGTTATACACTGTGATGTTTTATGTCCTCAAGTACTGTCAGGTAGACATTTTTGCTCACAGCATGAGGAATACAGGGTGAATGCAGCTGTGCCCAGTATTGTGGTCAAAAGCCTACATATTCCTGCAAACTAATGCCATTCTGGAGGGATACCTGGAAACACCTGCTGCTAGGTATTTGTAACTGGTTTACCACTTTGGTACAGTGGTGGCAGAGGATCCCATAATAGTACATCCATCGACCTGACAGTATGGCCTTATCTTACTGTGGCAATACCTCACAGCTGTACAGACTCACACAAGTTACCCAGAGGCAGGGGTCATATGTCACCTATTGTGGTTTATGGGTAGGTTTGTAGCCACCCATTTTTGTGTTTGCAGCCAGGGTTAGTATGTGCACATGGCTGTGTTTCAGACTTTGCACATTCCATGTTACCCATGCTACCACCCACCCACTTTATTATTCTATCCTCTTCCATACATTATGCAAACATTCTTTGATATTTTCCCTATAGTTATAACATCTTTACAGCAGTGTATAGGTGTTGGTCCACAGTTCATGCAGTGGGACATGGTGGACATGTTACTGCGGTTTGTTCACATGGCCTTACATATGGGTTCTGTGGACTGTATTATGTTGTTATTTGGGAGTCCATGACATAACATACATTGGCAGTACAGGTGAAACACAGGCCTTTGGCAGAGGACTGTATGCCATTTGGTAGTGATGCAGGCTAGCTGCAGCAGGCCATTGCATTCTGTCAGCCCTACAGTACCAGACTGCCATACAGTATATTCCCCTGGGGTGACAGGGTACGTGTGCTAGGTATTCATGGCATTACTTTGTCAGTATTGCTCAGGTGGTGTGGATGCAGGCAGGGTGCTGCTTACAGCTAGGGACACACCTGCATTGGACACCTGCACTGAATGCTGCATTCTTTCACTATTGCCATACACAGGTGGGGGTCATATTGTACCCATTCCCAACAGCATGGATAAGACCAGAGAGGTACCTGTGTGTGGTTGTTGGGTAAACTGGGTGCATGTTTGCTATGGACACTACTTGTATCTGACTCACAGATATGCATGGGGCATTACACTTATGCTGGCTTATACAGGGACATCAGCTGTTTCTCAATACATCATTCCTATGACCTTTGTGATCTGCGAGTGTTTGGCCAGATGACATTGATATTCCCTACTGCAAGCCCAGATAATGTGCTGCAAACCTGTATGTACACTTCCAAGGGTGTGTCCATTTCATGGTTACATATTGTACACTGTCTGTCTGGGGTACTTTCTCCTGTGTACTGCTTGTATATCTGGCCCAACTGTCATGCCATGTCCATCTTTCAGATGGTGACACATATTACCTCCATGTATTTACAATGGCTTACTGCTAGAATGTGTTATACCGGGGAGCATTGTGTTTGGAACTGCAGTTGTGAGGGCTTGGCCCTGTCATCAGCAGTACTGGGCAATGGAAACCAGGTCATACTTCATCATGCATACATACTGACCACTCTCACACAATATAAAACGCACACCAACCTAACACATGCATACCTGCATATTGTACGAATGCTACAATCTAAACTGCTACCTTGGCCACTTCAGGTAATCTGTGATCCACTGTTAATATACCTACACATACATGTTACTACATTTCTACATCCGATTGGGGGGGGGGCACACCAGGCTGTTACTACATTTCTACATAGGACTGGGGGGCACACCTGACCTTTTCTACATTTCTACATAGGATTAGGTTGGGGGCACACCTGACTGTTTCTACATTTCTACATAGGATTGTGTGGGGGGCACACTTGACTGTTTCTACATGTCTACATAGAATTTTGTTGGGGGGAGCACACCTGACTGTTTCTACATTTCTACATAGGATTGGGTGGGGGGCACACCTGACTTTCTACATAGGATTGGGGGGCACACCTGACAGTTTCTACATTTCTACATAGGATTGGGGGGTACACCTGTTTCTACATTTCTACATAGGATTGGGGGGCAACTGACTATTTCTACATTTCTACATTTCTACATAGGATTGGGGGGGCTGACTGTTTCTAAATTTCTACATAGGACTGGGGGGGCACATCTGCCTGTTACAACATGTCTCCATCGGATTGGGGGGGCACACCTGACTGTTTCTACATTTCTACATAGGTTTGGGGGGGCACACCTGACACTTGTACACATTTGCTATGACTGTACTGGTATGTCAGGTACTCCATTTCATTCTGTATTCTAACCTATCATGCTGACTAGAGGCATGTCTGTGTACTACAGGTCTTAGGTTTGATTGACCTAAATATCAGTTTCTGACTTCTTACCTTTCAGAACTAACATCCCACTGCCTGACCTGATGTAGTCTGTCTGTTTAGGCCGGGGGGGGTTACTCATAGCATCATTCAGAGGCCTTAGCACAGCCTTTTTTTGAGTTTGTCTATACCTGTCCTGTTGGCTGAGACTGTTGTTGGGTATGTGAGCCTCCTTGACTGGCACGTGTGTGTCATATGGACATACATGTGGCCCAGCACATTTCCTGCAGTGGGTTTTGTCACCATGTGTAGTATTGGCTACTATGGTGACACCAGTATTTGCTACAGATCTCATGCTGCCACTATGGGTGTCTACTACCTGCCGGCATCCCATTCAGCCACCTGATTCCCTTGCATGCTCACATCCATACCATAGATAGAAGTAACAACACATACTACTCCATTCAACAATTGGTAAGAAGAGTGACTTACCTTGTGGGTGTGCCAGTATTGAGGATGGTGCTGGAGAGTTGCCTATGTCGGATGAACATAGTAAACTCCCTATACATGGTTGAGCACAGGTAGTGTCATATTTGGCATCCCTTTTACTGTATGTGCGAGTCAGAGAGAGGTGTCATTTCCTGGGCCCCTACTTTGTCAGTGTATGTGCTATGCGTTGCCTCTTAGCCAAGGCCAGGACATACTGGGCATGCCTCCTTCTGCCTACTGGGGCAGGCTCAGGTTGTTCCTCCTCTATGTCACTCTGTGCCTGTGCAGGCCTTGGCAATGGTAGGGGGCTGTGTGGCCCTGCACCGTGCTGTTCCTGCTGCAGCTGTTTCCACAGGATCATATTTTGTAGTATGGCTTACACGATGACAAGTTGAGTACATGTAGCTGGTGAGTACTGTAAGGCTCCACCGGATGTGTCCAGGCACTGGAACCATGACTTGAACTTCCCAAACACACGCCCTATTATAATTCTTGTCTGTGTGTGTGCCTCATTATGGAGTTCTTGTTTAGGTGTGTGCATTTCTGATGGGTGGCATCAGCCAGGGCTCCAGTGCGTAACCAGCCTTCCCTACTATGTGACTGTAAGGGATGTCTCCACTGGCAAATCTCTGGTACAGCTGCATCAGATGCCAGATGTGGGAATTGTGATAGCTTCCAGGGCAGCCAGCACACACATTCTTTATAATGCCCTGGGCATTGCACATGTCCTTGCAGTTGATGGAGGAGAAGCCTTTGTGGTTTATGTAGACCCTACACCACTCACCAGTTGGCATTTTGATGTGTATGTGCATGCAGTCTATAACACCCACTACCTCAGGGTTATTCTGCTATTTGGTGGAAGAGACACATATTGCTGACCAAAACCTCATGGGTGTTGTGGAAATATACGTGCTCACTGGCATGTGCTGATATGGCATCCAGGAACTGGTGGAGTATCCTGGATGTTGATGCCTGTGAGATCCCCATGATATCCCCAGTTGGCCTTTGGCAGGGACCTGTGGCTAATATTCTAAGGCCTACACATACCTTGGTATCCACTGGGATGGGTTCCCCTCTGTTAGTTCTGTGTCTCAGGTGTGGCCGGCACAGCTCAACAATTTGCTGTAGAAGGTCCCTCTCCACTTTATAATGCTCCACTATCTCCAGCTTATGTAGTCCCTGGTAGGTTACCCTGGGTCTGTACACTCTTCTCTGTCTCCTCACTGTGGGTTGGTCGACAGCATTCTCATCTGCACCACCCTCAGCCTCTTCCACATGTTGATGTATGATAGCTGCTGCAGCACCTATCATTTTGTTGTTTTTGTTTGTTAAAACTTCCCCACTTGTATACACTGGTGGTGTAGAGTATGAGGAAAAAAACAGAGGGAAAGGTGTTTGGATAGTTTATAGTAGTGTTCTGGGCTGGGCTGCTCTGCTGCCTGTGTAATTGGCTGATCTTGGTACATTTTACCTGCCAGCTATGCTAGTTTTCCTAGATTACCTTCCTACTACTTTTTTCCCTTCCCATTGCCTTCCTGTTTAAGCCCATGGATGTGCTGTGCAAACACAGTGCTCAAATATGCACAGAGCTGTTATTTCCTGGTTTAATTGTTTTTTTTTTCCCTTTAAAACCCGGTGGGTGGCATGCACACCCGCTTAGGCAATGTAAAGAGTGCTAGGCAGCCTCAGACACACACCCTTGCTTAGCTCTGCTAAGCTAAGGGCAAACCCGATCCACTTACAGTATGCCTGACAAGCCTTCCTATGATGTCAGCTAACTCCTAGGCTTGCAGCAAGCTATTCCTGCACTTACACTGTTGGGTGCTGATGAGCATTGAGCGGAAATGTGGTATTCGGTATCATTCCCCCTTATTTGCATAGGATTGCCTGCTAATGCATAGTTACAGGTCCCACACTGAGCCTCCCCCCTTAGCAACCACTATTCACTGGCCATGTTGTCTTCTGCCTACCATTGACTATAATGGCAAAATAGTGATTTAGGTTAGAATGCTTATTTCAGGTTTTTTTTTTTATTTTTGGCCCGATCCAGTTTGCACAGCATTGCCCTACACTTAAACAGCCAAAATCGGCTAAAAAAAGAAAGTTTTTTTTTTCTATTTTCCATGCCAATGGCCATATATTTGGCCATTGACATGCTTTACATGTTATATACAGCCTTTATTTGGAGCTGTCATGGCTCTATTTTGTAGTTTGCAGAAATGTACTCTGTTACTAACCAAGTACATTTCTGCAGATTACACTAGTCCTGCACGGCCGGCTGCCAGCTTCCTGGATCACAAATTCACCTCATTTGCATGGCTTTCACCTGCAAATGGGGTAATTTGCATACAAGAGCTGTGTGCATGCAGGAATAATGCAGGAACACTCCTGCACGTCCCTGCAGCTTATTCCTGGATCGCACAGTGGACATATTGTCTCCAGGAGTTCCTGCACTGTTCCTGCACACCGTGCAGGACTTGCTGAATCTGAGGGTATGTCTTATTAAAATCCATAATAGTTGAAGGCCGTTAGCGTTAAAAAAATATCATGTACAGTTATGCCATTAGGTAACATTCCTAAAAGACAATTTAAAATAGCCTCCAGGCTTATAACTGCTGATGATTTATTTTTAAAGGAATTATATATTATCAAAGAAATGCCTTTTGCTAGAGTCTATAAACCTGACAGTTTCAATGCTACGCCACAGAAAGTTTTAATCAAAAGGCAAACTGATTATTCACATATTTTAAAAAATGTTTTTGAGTGTTCTGCTAATGGACAAATGTCTTTGCTTAAGTGAATACCTTGAAATGATATGTCAGAAGACTTTTTTTTGTCTATTCTTGAGACCAGTTGCTGTATTCTAAGAATCCTGATCTACATAAGTTAGCTGGAGCAAACACAATATAGTTTTTAGAAACACTTTAAAGAATATGTTAGAGACAATACTAGGATAGAAGTACTTTAGAGAAACAAAGACAATGGTACTTTTTCTTGTGATATGTGTAAAGCCTGTCAGTTCATAAATAACTGTAAATGTATTATTTTAGATAGTCAAAGGGATGGGTTCAATACACCACAAGTGGCTCTCCAAAATGTGAGAGAGTCATGGGGTGAAGGGCATATGGCAGCGTGCTGATTTGTATTCAGTAAGTGTGGAAACACAGTAAACATCATGGCATGCTAATTACAGCATAAGTCACTAAATTGTGTGATAATCAACCACTCAAAGATGATGGAGATATTCAACAACCCATAAAGCAATTGTATACACTTAGTTTAGGTTTTGGCCTCAAATTCACAAACCTTTTGGATTACAGCCATGGAAACTACGCTACACAGAAAGAATGTGAGGGGCTGCTGCTGTTCTTCTGTATGCATATGGCAACAGGTGCAACTCTATGCTACTGCTGCTGCTACTAGACATCAGCCATGAAGGAGAAGGGTGTTTAGACCCTGTTTAACTTTTAATGGTCTGCATGAGTTGGAAATAGAGCACTACAAGGTGGCTAGAGACACACTCAAGGAACTCTGCAACCTCTGTAGTCCTCAACTGAGAGCAAGGGAAAACCAAGGGGAACCAATACCTGTGGAGTCAAAGGTATGTGCAGCACTCTGAATTTTAGCTACAGAAAGCTTCCTGAGACCAACAGGAGGCATACTGGGGTGTCACAGGCATCAGCATCCAGGATTGTACATCAATTCCTGAATGCTATGCTACAGCATACCAGTGACTAGATACATTTTCCCCATACCTTTGAGGACAGAGCTACAACTATGCAGTATTTATACTCCATAGTGCACTCCTCTGAAGTCTTGGGTGCATTAGACTGCATGCACACTGAGATCAAAGCACCACCCGGTGAACAGGAAAAGGTCTTCATAAACAAAAAGGGTCTCCACTGCATTAAACGCTAAGTCATGTGTAATGCTAAGAGAGCCATACTGAATGTGTGTGCTGGCAACCCCAGCAGTTACCATGACTCCCATATCTGACACAACTCACAGCTCTACCATAGGTTTTCCAGACGGGATATCCCAGAAGGCCATTTACTGGGGGATGCAGGGCAGCACTCCAACCATGGCTGGTGACTAACATCAGAAATGCACACACACCCATAGAGGAACACTATAATGAGGCACAAATTCAAACAAGAAATATAGCACATGTGTTTGGGCTGTTGAAGTCACAGTTTCTGTGCCTAGATACATCAGGGGGCCCTATAGCATGACCACAGTACTTGTGCTTAAATTATCACTGTCTGTGCTATCCTACACAATATTATCCTGAGAAAACTGCTGCAACAGGAGCATCAAGGGGAAGGTCACACATTCCACCACCACTGGTAAGGTCACCATAGCCACATACAGATGAGGACTCAGATGGCAACAACCAGCTGCTGTGGATGTAAGTAAACATAGGCATGTATAATCTGCCCCTGCAGTGGCCAAGATGCAATGGATAGCACACATGCTGACCACCTAAGGGGTACATCATTCATTCTATGCACACACATACATACAGTAAAACTGATACCAGACAACACTCACAATCTGTACTTACCCATGTAATTGCTGTGTACCACTAGCATCGCACACAATCAGTCCCAAATTACAACAGTTGTAACTGCAGGGCTATCAAGGTAAATGCTGACCCTGGAACAGGAAAATAAATGGGTAAGAACACAAGTAAATGGCAGATGCTTGCATACTGTTACTTGAAAATGTACCAGAGTAGACTGCATGTGAGTTGTCCAGAAATTATATCAATATATGAAAGGAGTGACTTATGTTGATAGATTTCTGTTGCCTATCAGCTAACAGGCTTCATGCATTGAAAACACCCACAATACAAAAAGAAGTCCAAAGATTCTTTTTATCCATACATTCTCACAAGTGTTGCAATAAGCGTCACTGATGTATCAACAATTCCAAGGTAGTAATCGCAACAGTAAAAAGGCTATAAGAAATGAGTAAACTTTTCAAAATAGCATCACCAACACATTTATACTAAGCACTCAGCTATGCACCCTGTGCATCATAAAAAATACAAAGGTATCCCTGAATCCAAAAGATTTTAACAAGGTGATGCCACTGTTATCATCATTAGCACAGGGTGGGATTTGAGGGGGGCAGGATGCAAAGGTTGACAGAAAAGTAGTGAGTCTGTGTGAGTAAGAAAGACAGGTAGGCAGAAATGTAGCTAATTATCAAATGGCCACTTTCAAAGAATGATCTGAAAGCCTCTTGAGTGCCTCATGTACCTGTTATGTATGTGTGTCTATATGGGCACTCAAAGTGAAATGTGTGTGTGTGTGTGTGTGTGTGTGTGTGTGTGTGTGTGTGTGTGTGTGTGTGTGTGTGTGTGTGTGCACGCGTGCGTGCGTGCGTGTGTGTGTGTGTGTGTGTGTGCGTGTGTGCGTATGTGTGTGTGTGTGTGTGTGTGTGTGTGTGTGTGTGTGTGTGTGTGTGTGTGTGTGTGAGTGTCTGCATGAACACAACCAAGCTCTGTGCTAGCTCTTCACCCTGGCTAGTCAGACAGGTGTGAGCCATGCATGGTAAATGTATCAGTTCATCATCATCACCCCTAACCATGAGAATTGGCTCTGCCAGGAGTTGCACTGGCACATCCATGCCCATGGTCAGATGTGCTAGTGCTACCCAAACATGAGCGATGTCTGCTGAATGAGTGCTCCTCATGACTATACCCAGGTCCATGACCCTGTGATATACCATGTCTGGATGTGGACACCTC
Organism: Protopterus annectens; assembly: GCF_019279795.1. Taxonomy (NCBI): domain Eukaryota; kingdom Metazoa; phylum Chordata; order Ceratodontiformes; family Protopteridae; genus Protopterus; species Protopterus annectens. The sequence goes on from NC_056725.1 coordinate 330,914,216, forward strand.
AACCAGTGATGGAGCAATGGAAGTAATGCCACATAATCCCACTACAGGAGTGGGGTCATGCAAGGCCATGTTGGCTAACAGCAGTTGATGCTGATGAACTTCGGCTACATGCAAGTTGTTCCCTTCCCAGCAGGCATTTCTTCACAGACACTGCCCATTCCATTGTGTCAATCATCCAATATATTGACTCAACCACATGGCGGAAACAGTTATGCATGTCAGCTTGTGCCACATCTAGAATTCTAAGCATGTCCTTGTAAGCCCTAATAGAATGTGCCTGTGCCTCCATGACAGCCCTAAACATACTTTGATTGGGAAGTAATGGCACACCAGGATAAGGTGGAGGGTGGACAACAGGCCTCCTGCATGGCACATAGCCCAGTTTGGCTATGGCCAAAATCATCTGGCACTGAAGCCACAGTAACCACACTATCCTGATCAAGTGTGCCACCACTAGCCCATCCAGTCTGAGGGATCAGTAGATTTTATTTATTTATTTATTTATTTAACATTTATTTGCCAGGATATTCCGACTGGACAACAAGTGTCCGTTTTCAGTGGAGTCCTGGGAAGAAAAACTCCATAAGATTACAGAGAAAAGAAAAAAATATACAGAGACAAGAAAAATTTACAAAAGAGACATTACTGAGTAGTAGCATACAGATTGTAGACTTTACAGCGTTTATTATACAATAAGAGGATATTACCCCCTTTGGTTGAAAATACAAGTATACAAAATATACAATGGCAATAGATAAGAACCTGGTAGAGCATTGCAAGATATTTTACAAGTGATTAAGAGTATATGAATGTTTAAGTTTCCATATATACATTCAAGCAAATATACATGTAAGAGCATATATATATATATATATATATATATATATATATATATATATATATATGTGCATACACTCATATATAGGTTATTGCTCACACATGGATAGGTATAGTTGAAATGTGTTGTTTGTGTTGTCCAGGACAGATGGGGTATAGAAATAGTGAGTGGATGATGCTTCAGGGTGTCAATTACAGTTGCATAGATGGTTGGTGAAGAGGTATGTTTTAAGTAGGCTTTTGAAGGAGTGTGTGGAGTTTTGTAGTCTGCGGTCAGGGGGAAGATTGTTCCATATTTTTGCTATTTCATGGGGAAATAGTGATTCCCTGGAGTTGTTTTTTCATGTGACGGTTTTGATTAAGGCTTTTTTGGAGGACCGAAGTTGTCTATTTGACTTGTAGAGCTTCAGCATGCCAGGGGTCAGGGGTTTTCTCGGGATAATACAGAATTAGATGAGCTAGGCTGAGTTGATGGTACCTTAATAGGTTTGGAAATTCAAGTCAGTGCAAGGCTTGTAGGGAAAGGCAGTGGTGGGATTGTGATTTGGCATTGGTAGCCAATCTAGTGATTTTGTTGTAACAGGTAGAAAGTTTATTACGGTCAATTTTGTAAAGATTAGTTAGAATTGGGGATGCATAAAGTAGAGTAGATAGGAGGTGGGTCCTGGCTATTGCAATTCGGGATTCAGTGGTTCGATATCTTTTACAGCGATAGAGGGAGCCTAGCTTTTTGTGGACTTTAGTGATGGTTGTTGACATGTGCTCTGTGAATCTGAGTTGCTGGTCAGTGGTAACTCCTAGGAGTTTAGCCTCAGTGACGGGGGTGATTTGGGCTTTGCTGGCGGAGAGTACAGAGAAGGTAAGGTTGCTTGTTTTAGCAGAGTGGAATAGCATTAGTTGTGTTTTCTTGGGATTTAATATGAGTTGTGAGTTGTTAAGCCAGCTCTCTATTTCAGAGAAGGCTTCTTGGGCTTTTTGTTGGAGAAGTTGGATATTAGTTGCAGAGCATATAAGAGTTGTGTCATCAGCGTATTGGACTATGCTGGCTTTAGAGGTAGCTGAGTGGAGTAGGTTTGTGAAGATATGAAAAAGAAGGGGTCCTAGGATTGATCCCTGTGGCACGCCTAAGGAGGTTGGGAGTGGGGGAGATAGAGAGTTATGCCATTTGACAGATTGTTCGTGGTTATCTAAATAGCTTTTTAACCAGAGTAGGGTGGGGTTGTTAAAGCTGAGGTCAGAGAGACAAAACAGTAGTTTATTACGTAAGACTGTGTCAAATGCCTTGGATAAAAGTAGGAAGGTATCTGAGACTAATTTTCATAGATTCCTGTGGGAGTTTATAGTATTGGTGAATTTGAGCAGGGCAGTGGTGGTGCTGTGGGATGGGTGAAATCCGTGTTGGGTTGAGGAGAGAAGGTTGTTGGTGATATGATATGAGAGGAACTGGTGATGAATACATCTTTCTAGGATATTAGAGAGGCGTGAGTGAATTGCAATTGGTCGATAGGTAGAAAGATCTAGGGAGGGGCTACTTTTGTGCAGTGGTATGATATATGAGGTTTTCCACAGGGATGGAATGAAGAATGGGTATGCCTAGGTATACTGCCTGTGTCTGAAGGAAATATGGGGGTTGGGTGAGTCACTTCTGTATCCCTGACTATGCTACTGTTTGGCCACCACTATCATCAGAGCCTACTGATACTTCAATAGCAGGTGGTAGAAGTCCTACACTTCCACTGTCAGGATCACCTGTGATAATAAGCATTAAATACAAGAATGAAAATAATACTACACTAAATATTAAACCAGTTTATATGATAACAAAGTAACACTGGTCACACAATCACAGATGGTTCAGCAATACAAACACTCATTACACCCTCTTAACACATACAGATAATTATATATGTAAAGAATTGTTATTAATAAACAAATAAGCATTTGCTTATCAGGTTCAGATGTCTCCACACTTTGCAGGGAGGATAGTCCTAGAAGAAATGAAGCAAGGAAAGGATGGCAATTAACCATCCCAATGTGGATAATGCAGGGGGACAGTGAATTCACAATTGCCTATATGTCCTGTAAGAAATAGCTGAAACTGAAACTTGCTTGAGATGTCCACCCACACCCATGTGTACTGAACAACTTTGTAGTATAACTCTATTTGCTTACCGATAGGTGCAGAAAAAAAATCACAGGAAGTATTAATCAAATTATATATTTTATTATACAAGAAAATATAAAACTTGCCATATGTAATCTTACCTGGAAGCTGCTCCTGGGACACACGTGTCCTCCCAGCTACATCAGAACTGACATCAGGCACACAGTGCTCAGTTTCAGTGAGCTGTCCAGATTTCTGACAGTGGACAGGAACTCCTCATTTGTTGTCAATGGTGGCTTGTTAGCAGGACCATGCCATGTAGCCAGCTGTTGTAGGGCAACTGCAGCTGCTGTCCTCTTGGCTGATGAAATCATATCAGTGGTCCAATGATGCACCTAATCATAATTCCTGCTGTGACTGTCACATGTCACTTGTATTCAAATGAGACACTGAGGCACTATGATGGGTTCAAGTTGTCTATTGTACATAAACACATCAGGAGCTGTAACTGGAACATAAGCTAAATGACTGACTCATTACTTCAAACACACGTGCATGTGCATCTCCATTCATGCCTGCATTCACTCTGACTGACTATACAAAATGGCACTGATCTTGCATGTGCTCAGTAACTTATAAGCTCATGCAATTTAGCTACATTGTCTAACTAGGTAAAATACACACAATGGTTTACATCCTCCCTCTTTGATTTGTTTGACATGCAATAGGAGAAGAAGATATTTTACAAGCTAGATATCACATCAACATTTAACAAGAAATGAATTCAAATCCAAGTCGCTGTGTATTTCAGATTGGGTCTGGAAATTCTATCCGATCTAGTCACATAAAAACTTTGACTGGATTTAGCAACAGGGCCAGTCTCTGGGGATGTTACAACGGAAACCACACATAATATAAAATCATTGGAAAGTATGCTCAAAATCTTTGAGAAAAAACTTTTTAAAGTCAAACGGCTACAATTAGAAAATAGCTACCTACAACGGAATATGGAACTGGGTATCATTCCGAAAGGTTTGCGGCTTTGGAGGTACCCGAATGGTTGCACTGACAATAAACATATGCTTCAAGATCTACATGCACTATTTGACAATTGTGGCACTCAATTGATGGAGATTATTGTCAAATACAATGACATTCACATTTCAGAACTTTTTGATCAATTAGAAGCACTTAATAATCAAATTTCTCAAGATCCATCATTCGAGAAAGTGTATGAGCAGTATGCATACATCACAACAGATGTCACCAAATGCTGCGATACCATCTTTAAGAAAAAAAGTAATAAAATCCAACGAGACTTACAAACTTATGCTCAACAACAAGCATATCCAAAATCAATGAATTCAAGTAGCAGTAACCATAGCATCGGTTTAACAAGACAACATTCGACTCACAACAATGACGTCAATCCACCGGTAGAGGGAGACGACGAAGACACCCGGATGGAAGGCGAAGAACACACGGAAGAAGGCGGAAGATGGTCAGACCGGTTAAGGCATCAAGGTGACACACAGAACCAGCGGGAATTTCAGAAGACAGGCGCCAGACCAAAACAGACTTTTTTGGGACTTTCTGTGGGCAAAAAGCGGAGGAATTAACATCGGATACTGAGACAGTCACGAGAGCACAGTCGAGTACGAATGTTCTTATTACAACAGATGTATCTTTTGTAGCGGAGGACTTTACATTACCATACAAAACTCTTAGTAAGTCCCGTATTAACTATCATAATACAACTGATTGTACAAAGATATTTAGTAATAAGGTTACGGCTATTTCTGAGGATTATGTTAATGATATGCAAGTAACGGATGATGTCAAACATGTGGTACAACATCATGATAGTAGTTGTTTGGATACACAATTGGTTCAAGTGAATGATTTTGATGAGAATGATAATGTATTACTAGAATTAAGTACGTATCAATATAATGAAGTAATTTCAAGTAATGATGCAAATGATGGAATAGAAACAAATGGAGATAGGCAAATTGTAAACATGCCAAACTATTTGCATTATTCAGTTAATTTTTGTATTAATCAAAATCCAGACAATTATATTATACAATGTGGGAATTATGAGCAACCCTGTGATAAAGAAACAATGGTATGTTCAAACATGGATATTCCGATAGAACATAATGTGCAATTTTTAAGTCATCCGATTATTATAATGAATGAAAAGCAAGATTATAAGATATATAACTATTCTTCCAAGGATATCACAATAGCACATGCAAATTTATTTTCGAAAGGACTGAATTTTGTCCCATGTATTAAAGGCAATATTGTACAATCTATATTAGATTTAAAATTATTTTCTAGAAAATTAAATTTAAAAGTATATTTCGATAATAATAATGAAAGTAATATAGGGGTATATAATGTGTTCACGAAACCAAGTCTATTCAATCCACCCATGAATGAGGAAATAACTCAATTTGAAAGGAGAACTGAATATGACATAAGACAATTCTATAAAAAATATAAATACAACAAATATGTCAATATTACAGCAAGTGAAAAGCAGCTTTTGAAAGAAATCCAAAATGATCCAACATTAAGAGTCATGAGACCTGATAAAGGTAATGGTATAGTCATTTTAGACTATAACGATTACAGCTTATATATGACCAACATGTTAATGAATAAAACATATGTAGAAATAAGTAGAAACCAAGTACATATAGCATATAAAAGAATTGATACAAAATTGGAAGATATGTTATATCAAGGGGGTATCACTGAATTAGAGTATAACTATTTGAGAAATGAATATCCAGTAATCAGTGGTATCTTCGGAATACCAAAAATTCATAAAGGTCTTGATAACTTGGATTTCAGACCCATAGTAGATGGAAGCAGAAGTGTCACATGCAATATAAGCAAATATTTGGATCATTTCTTTAAGGAAAGCATGAAATTTTTCAGTTACATTACCAAAGATTCATGGGATTTTTTGAGTAGACTAAATAAAGTTAATATGAAAAAAGAATATGTTTTCATTACAATAGATGTAGTAAGTTTATTTACTACAATACCTCATGATGTAGGCCTTATATGGCTGGAAGAACAGCTTTATTCAACAAAGTTATATGAACAAGATCAAATTAATACATTTATAAATTTAATGGAAATTGTATTGAATAATAATTATATATTCTTCGAAGGTAGTTATTTCCAACAAATTAGTGGAGTAGCAATGGGGGCACCTTGTGCCCCCATGTATGCGAATCTAATTATGAGTTACTGGGAACAAAACTATCTATTTACTACAGAATTTCGTGAACACATTATTATGTATACCAGATATCTAGATGATATTTTCATTATATGGAATAAAAATAATGATATAAATACGTTGGATACATTTTTACAATATATTAACAACACAGTTAAATTTTTGCAGTTTACTTATAATGTCCAAGAAAATAACATTAATTACCTGGATGTGGACGTAACATATGACAAACAAACAAATAAGTTGAATACAAAAATATATAGAAAACCCACATTTTCAAATGCGTACTTGCACTTTGATAGTTGGCACCCTGACCATCAGAAAAAAGCCATTGTGAAGGGGCAGATGGTCAGGGCGGCCAGAATGGTCAGTGAAGAACTTGACTTTATAACAGAAATGAAATACATTATGCAGCTTTTTATGAATAGGGGGTATCCAGAACAATTTTGTGTCCAGATATATGAAGAAATAATCAATAAAAGAAGGAATGGCATTTACACAGCAATTCTAAATACTGGTACAATATCGAATCAAAATTTGGATAATATGGATGTAAAATTTAATAATAATATCCCATTATATATCATTAAATTTGATGATTGTACCAAAAATATAGAAGGTATTATTAAGAAAAATTGGGATTTTTTCATTAATGATAAAATTGGGAGACAAGTATTTTCTGGAATAATAAAATTTGTGTATAAAAAAAGTCCTTCCTTTAAAAATATATTGGAACACAAAAGAAATACTGGACAATGTACGAGTGCAAGAAAAGGAAATTTCAAATGTGGAGCATGCAAGACATGCAATTATATTCATGTAACAGGTTCTAATGTTACAGTTAATGAATGTAATATATTAATATATGGACATTATAACTGTCAAACAACTAATATAGTATACATAGCCTTGTGTCAACAATGTAATGTATTTTACGTGGGAAAAACGAAAAGAAAATTCAGAGAAAGAATCAAAGAACATCTATTAGATATAAAACATCAGAAGAATAGTAATGCTTTAGCAAGACACATTATGGAATACAAAGATCATACCTTCAAATTTATGGTAGTAACTCAAATTAAACAAGATCTACAGGGAAGGACAACCATATATCATTTGGACATGGAAGAATTAAAATGGCAAATACTGCTTAATGCATGTATACCTCCGGGCATAAACGAATATATGAGCATTATGCCAGTATTAAAATTAAATAGAATATACAATGTATGATACAGTATGATATTCATCAATCAAGTATCAAATTTATTTATTTATTTATTTAAAATTTTAAAAAATTTTGAATAAAAATTAAATATCATAACAACATAAGATCAAATATTGATACATATTATGGATACATACATTTATAATGGAATCAATATATACAGGGTGCAATTTTTTACACAATTTTTTCTTATAATGTAACTATATTAACTGAATCATAAAGATAGGAATACATCACATTAAAAACATTATAGTTAAGCTTTCTGCTTATAAGATAATATTCTAATAGCATATAACTTGATATATATTTCATTAATAAATTAATTTGTGGTAAAAGTAAATATATACTCAGTAACACCATAGGGTTAATATATATATTCATTATGGTATATATGTAGTATAACAACAATAAATAGGGTAATAAATCATTCATTATATGTCATTATAAATTGATCAAATAAATAGTTACACACAATTAGATATATATTTATAGAATTTTGAAAGTTGATTTGTATTAGATTATATGTACATGTCTATTTGTAAAGTGCATGAGAGTATAATGTATATATATGTGTTGGTTTTAAATGAGAGAAAATATATATATATATATTTTTTTGAATCAATACCATTTCCCTTTTAAGAAAGTATGGCGGGAAATTAGGTCATTAATTAATATGATTATTGAATAATCAGTATTGTATAAATAAATGGTGTAGAATGATAGACTGTATTCTGAGGAAGTTCGTAAGGACGAAACCTAGGTCAACAATAAAGCAGTGTTCGTGTAAAGGTGGTTACGGAGTCTTTTCTGCAGTTTTTTGAGTTGGTCAGTATTTATCAGTTTGGTTTGTTCTCTTGTGGATATCTGTTCATCTCCTTATTGGCATTGGTATCGGCTTCACCTTGCTTTTGAACTACGGGATAGCATTAGTTGTGTTTTCTTGGGATTTAATATGAGTTGTGAGTTGTTAAGCCAGCTCTCTATTTCAGAGAAGGCTTCTTGGGCTTTTTGTTGGAGAAGTTGGATATTAGTTGCAGAGCATATAAGAGTTGTGTCATCAGCGTATTGGACTATGCTGGCTTTAGAGGTAGCTGAGTGGAGTAGGTTTGTGAAGATATGAAAAAGAAGGGGTCCTAGGATTGATCCCTGTGGCACGCCTAAGGAGGTTGGGAGTGGGGGAGATAGAGAGTTATGCCATTTGACAGATTGTTCGTGGTTATCTAAATAGCTTTTTAACCAGAGTAGGGTGGGGTTGTTAAAGCTGAGGTCAGAGAGACAAAACAGTAGTTTATTACGTAAGACTGTGTCAAATGCCTTGGATAAAAGTAGGAAGGTATCTGAGACTAATTTTCATAGATTCCTGTGGGAGTTTATAGTATTGGTGAATTTGAGTAGGGCAGTGGTGGTGCTGTGGGATGGGTGAAATCCGTGTTGGGTTGAGGAGAGAAGGTTGTTGGTGATATGATATGAGAGGAACTGGTGATGAATACATCTTTCTAGGATATTAGAGAGGCGTGAGTGAATTGCAATTGGTCGATAGGTAGAAAGATCTAGGGAGGGGCTACTTTTGTGCAGTGGTATGATATATGAGGTTTTCCACAGGGATGGAATGAAGAATGGGTATGCCTAGGTATACTGCCTGTGTCTGAAGGAAATATGGGGGTTGGGTGAGTCACTTCTGTATCCCTGACTATGCTACTGTTTGGCCACCACTATCATCAGAGCCTACTGATACTTCAATAGCAGGTGGTAGAAGTCCTACACTTCCACTGTCAGGATCACCTGTGATAATAAGCATTAAATACAAGAATGAAAATAATACTACACTAAATATTAAACCAGTTTATATGATAACAAAGTAACACTGGTCACACAATCACAGATGGTTCAGCAATACAAACACTCATTACACCCTCTTAACACATACAGATAATTATATATGTAAAGAATTGTTATTAATAAACAAATAAGCATTTGCTTATCAGGTTCAGATGTCTCCACACTTTGCAGGGAGGATAGTCCTAGAAGAAATGAAGCAAGGAAAGGATGGCAATTAACCATCCCAATGTGGATAATGCAGGGGGACAGTGAATTCACAATTGCCTATATGTCCTGTAAGAAATAGCTGAAACTGAAACCTGCTTGAGATGTCCACCCACACCCATGTGTACTGAACAACTTTGTAGTATAACTCTATTTGCTTACCGATAGGTGCAGAAAAAAAATCACAGGAAGTATTAATCAAATTATATATTTTATTATACAAGAAAATATAAAACTTGCCATATGTAATCTTACCTGGAAGCTGCTCCTGGGACACACGTGTCCTCCCAGCTACATCAGAACTGACATCAGGCACACAGTGCTCAGTTTCAGTGAGCTGTCCAGATTTCTGACAGTGGACAGGAACTCCTCATTTGTTGTCAATGGTGGCTTGTTAGCAGGACCATGCCATGTAGCCAGCTGTTGTAGGGCAACTGCAGCTGCTGTCCTCTTGGCTGATGAAATCATATCAGTGGTCCAATGATGCACCTAATCATAATTCCTGCTGTGACTGTCACATGTCACTTGTATTCAAATGAGACACTGAGGCACTATGATGGGTTCAAGTTGTCTATTGTACATAAACACATCAGGAGCTGTAACTGGAACATAAGCTAAATGACTGACTCATTACTTCAAACACACGCATGTGCATCTCCATTCATGCCTGCATTCACTCTGACTGACTATACAAAATGGCACTGATCTTGCATGTGCTCAGTAACTTATAAGCTCATGCAATTTAGCTACATTGTCTAACTAGGTAAAATACACACAATGGTTTACATCCTCCCTCTTTGATTTGTTTGACATGCAATAGGAGAAGAAGATATTTTACAAGCTAGATATCACATCAACATTTAACAAGAAATGAATTCAAATCCAAGTCGCTGTGTATTTCAGATTGGGTCTGGAAATTCTATCCGATCTAGTCACATAAAAACTTTGACTGGATTTAGCAACAGGGCCAGTCTCTGGGGATTCTTTTACAATCAGAACTTTGGGGATTACATCAGGATTACTTGAAGAAGATACACTGTCATCTGAAATTTGAACAAGTGTAGAGTCTCTCTGAGAAACAGAGTCTCTGGCAAGGGCAATCTGCTGCATCACTGGTTTGGAGATTGGTAGCAAGTGTCTAAGATTCCTTCTGAAATCCATTCTATCAGGTGGTACGATGTAAGGTCTGCACTCTTCACAAATATTTTTGATGATTTCCACTCGGTCATATCCCTTAGATGTTTGCATTCACACAATCTCTCCTTGTCTTAATGGCCTGAGAGGTTTGTTGGATTTATCATAGTACAACTTTTGTGACTGGTGTTTTTTCAAAAGTTGAGTCTTGACCATTCTGTTTTTCTTTACATTTGGAATCAATAATTGTTTGCTGGTCGGAAGAGTTGTCCTAGTGTTTCTGGATATTAATCTCTGAGCAGGTTAACCAAGCAAATTATCTCGAGGAATGTTACTGAGATTACATAGGTTAAGAAAAACATCAGTACCATCTCTCCTGGATTTTTCCAAGTACTTTACACTTTGGACTGCACGCTCAGCTAATCCATTGGACTGTGGATGCTCAGGACTAGTAGTAACATGAACAAAGTCCCAAGACTCAGCAAAATTCTTGAACTGCTGACTTGTAAACTGTGCAGCATTATCAGATGCAACTTTGTGTGGACTACCATGAACAGAAAAATGTCTCCTTGATTTCATAATGACAGTGCTGGAAATTAAGTTAGGAAGAAGTTCAATTTCAAAGCAATTCAAATAAGAGTCACAAGCACTAAGTAATGTTGACCATTCCATTCAAAAATATCAGTAGCAACTGTCGACCATGGTAATTCAGGAATCTGGTGTAGCTGAAGTGGTTCTTTTTGCTGGTGCGATTTAATACTGTTACAAATGGAACATGCTAAAGTTTCCTTCTCTATATCTTTTTACATAGAAGGTCAACATACTATACCTCTTGCCCTTCTTTTCATTGAATCAGTACCCAGGTGACCACAATGCAACATTTTGATATATTCCTGTTGTAATGCTGTAAGAATTACTATTTTAGGACCTTTCATGATGATTCCATCTTCCATCATGAGCTCATCTCTGTAGAGAAAATACATCTGCATTGGTACACTCTGGGAGTATTAGTGAAGGTGGGGATTATGTCACCCACCAGGAACTGCCAGGAATGGTTTGTGAGTTGCTAGAAAATAGCATTGGTGCACACCTCAGCCCTCTGGAGAAGTTGATCTTTCAAATTCAGAACTCACCCCCACACCAAGCAGTCTTACAGGGAGCCAAAGAAGGGGACAGTGATGATAGCTCTGAGGGCAAGGACTAGATTCTCACTGTTCCCATGCTTGATGGGTATGTGCCTCCAACGTCCTTTATCTATCACCAATCATGTTGCCCCCAAGCTTTTGCGTCCATCACCATCCTTGTGTCTGTCTTGTTTGTCCTGTTTTATTTCTTCCAATGGGCTATACAACATGATTACATAGCTGTTACCCTTCTGTGTTGTGGTAGCAGCCTAAATTCATTTAATTTTCTATGCATGTTCACATTACAATGTTAAAGAAGTGGATAGCTATGGTTATTTCTGAAATCCCTACTGCAAATTCCTTTATTGCTTCCCCTTTGTTCTTCCTCCTGCTTGCCCCTTATTTCACCACTTTTATATCTAACCCATTTTCACTCCTTTAGTCTGGTCAAAAATAGACTTACATGCCACACACATGGCTAGAAATGACCCCTAATAAAGCCTTCACTTTTTGTCAACTGCATTTGTGCTGAGTTTGGCATTGCACACCAGTGCTGAGTGATGGTGAATGGCTCTTCATATTCTATGGCAAAACCTTTTGAGTTTTTGTTCTGTTTGTCATAAGCCTGTTGTCCCTCTCCTAAGCCTTCTCTATCTCTTTGTCAGTCATTTCAGCCTACACAGCATGTACTGGTAAAAATGACAACAGACCAAAAACATGACCATTAATGTGCCATTAAAAACACTACTAGATGTATGTTCACCTCTCCTTGTATACATCCAATTCATCATAATATGCTGTATGTGTATGTATCTATGAAGCTGATGGATGGTGCCTGCAGACTGACTGGACTGTGCTGATAAATAATACTAATATGTTACCTTAATTCAATAGCTTATTATTGCTCATCTACTGTGGAACTTTTTTGAAATCATCTGTGGAATTCTGTTAGTGGCATGTTTAGGTGATGGATAAAATCTTCATCCAATGTCATGTGTAAACTGTTTTTACTGGGACTAAGCATAGAGCACACTTTTCAGGATACAGGGCCAGACACAAATAGTTATCATATATGCTGAGTCAGAAATAATAATTTCAAAATCTATACCACCTCTTGTTATTTCCAGAAAGCTGTACACACAATTAAATTGTGATTTACAATGAGATCTGCAAAACACCTAATAGCTGTACATCTGTATAGATGTATGCATTAATGACAAAAAATTGTGGAATGCACATGCTTTACTGTAGTCCTGCTTGTTACATTTGCAGTAATTATCACATTTACTTAGGCAATGCCATCCTGACACCATCTGTAAAAAACTGAATGTGCTGGATTTGAAGTTTGCATTATCAGTGGTCTCACACTGTTTTTACACCTCCTGTTATAGGGAAGGCTAGGCAGGAGTTAGTTTTTTACACTCAGTACTGTCCAGAGTGCTGACAGGCATGCATCCCTGCTTAGTCTCTTTCCATGAAGGAAGGCAAACTGACAGATATTTAAAACTATTTTTTATTTAAGCAGAGAACCGCATTTGCTAGGCACTTAACTCCGAGCAAATGGGGAAGCCAAAAGCAACAGTTCTTAATGTCATAAACGTTATGACACATTTCCAATATAAACTACAGTATATCTAACATTGTATCTGTTAGCTATTTCTCATGTAGCATATATTCATAACTACTTCTCAAGTTCAAGTTGAATTCATTAAATGTGAATCTTGCATGCACAAACACTTTGCCTTATTGGCTCAAATCAGTTTCTAGGTGATGCGCTGTGTAAAGAGACATTTGGCATGTATTACTATGGTCATTGCCCAGTTATTCTTCATTTCATGAAAAGACATTTTAAAACACAGCAGAAGGGAAGGGACTTGTTATTCACTTAACACATATTTACACAGACTCATGTGTGCCCTGCACCAATGCACTTGAAAATGTTACCTAAATAATAGGTGTAATGTCAACTACCATACAGAAATAAAGAGAATAATTGCAATACTACATTTGTTAAAGCTTTATATAGACACTAGACATTGAAATTGTCTGATAAATGCATTACTGTGGACATCAATTCATCAGAATATGAACTGTCATACATCATTTGCATTCATGCTTTTTCCAAACTGCATATGTGTGTGCGCGTCTGTGTGTGTGTGTGTGTTTGTGTGTGTGTGTGTGTGTGTGTGTGTGTGTGTGTGTGTGTGTGTGTGTGTGTGTGTCTGTGTGTGTCTGTATGTACACAACATACTGAGAAACAGGTACATGCATTACTCAGTTCTACAACATACAATTATGAAAGCTTATTGCATATAGGTTAAGAAGCTGTCTTTTAAAGTAGTGTTGCACATTGAAAGCAGAAAAGCAAATCCAAAGTCCACACCTTGCTGACAAGTTTCATAACAATATATGTTGCCTGTAACATGATGATGATGTCATCCTCTATAAAGACCTCTCTGACAATGAAAAAATCAGTCCTCTGTGATAGTGCGAATGTTAAGTACTATGTTCCACAGCTGAAGTAAATAGGTAGGGGTACAAACTGCACAACAGGCAACGTGTGTGTGTGCCTGTACATGTAACTGTGTGCATGCGTAATCAGAAGAACATGACTCTGTGATCTAATGTCATCACTCAAGTCTCATAGAGAACAAAGTTTTACAGTTGTACATGACTATGCAGCAATTTCACACAGCCCTCCCAAATACACCAATAATGACATCTGCTGTAAAGTGCTCTGCAACAGTATAAAAGTCAGATTTGCAGTGCTTACGTTAAGTACTCTGTTCTATAGCATGTGTAACTAAGTAGTTAGGGGTTCTCATCCCACTGCAGTTAACTTGTGTATGTAACTGTGTGAACAGTCAGGAGAACATGAGTCTGTGTCTCAATATTGTTACTCTTGTCACTAAGTTTTATAGTTGTATGTGACTACACAGCAATTTTATACAGCCATTGCAACATACACTGATTATGTCATCTGCTATAAACTGTTCTCTGACAATATGAAAGTCAGACTTGTGTTGTGGCATGAGTATTAAGTACTGTGCTCTCTAGCTTAGAGTGACTAAATAGATAGGGGCTTGAATATCACTGTAATCAATGTGTGTGTGTGTGTGTGTGTGTGTGTGTGTGTGTGTGTTCATTTAGCTGTCATTCTGTATACAATTTTAGAGCAGCATGTGAGACACTCCTACTAACATCTTCTTCTCACCAGTCAATGATGATGTCATCTGTTACAAAGTGTTATCTGACACTACAAAAGTCAGACTTGTGCTGTGGTATTAGTGTTAAATATTGTGCTCTCTAGAGTAGAATAAATAGATAGGTGGGGGTTGTAATCTCACCAGAGTCATTGTGCTACATATACCATTTTAGAGCAACATATGTGATGCTCTTACTAATATAGTTTCACCAAACACTGATGATGTCATCTGCTATGAAGTACTGTCTGACACTATGAAAGTCAGATTGTGCCATGGTGCTAGCATTATGTACTGTGCTCTGTAGCTGGTATAGATGGCTACATAGGGTTCTAACCTCGCTGCATTTAATGTGTGTGTGTTCATTCTATTGTCAGCCACAGAGAATTTTAAAACCACACATGAGATTACAGCTATGTTATGCACTTCTGCCAACTTCTTATTATCAACATACACTTATGATGTGATCATGCCTAAAGTTCACTCTGACAGTAATACATTCAGATATCTGTGTTGGCATGACCATTAACTACTGTGTTCCCCAGCTTGTGTAGCTCAGTAGTTTGTGGTTCTAATCTCACAGCAGACAATATATATGTGGTCATCCAAATATGAATGTACAGACAATTTTACACTAAAATGTGAATTCACATCTATGTAACACACTCCTCCCAACATCTTCTTTTCAGAATACAATAATGTTATAATCCTTTGTAAAGTGCACTGTGAGAATACAAAGTCAGACATCTCTTCTGGTGCTACTGTTGCATTGTATGGAATCTGATTTGTATACCTACACAAACATAATTCTCAAAGCTGACCTCATTTTACTGCTTTGTGTGCAGTTGGTGGTATACTCCTTTCAGTTTATAGTCTTCTGAATCTGCTTTCATTTGAATCCAACTCAGCAGAAGCTTTAACTTAGCCTCATTAATCCAAGATCTCCTAATTCCTTCTGCCAAGATAACATGCATTTGACAGAACACTGGATGGTGACATCATCTCAAAGATGCCTACATACATTGTGAATCACAGCCCTTCCATGACTCTCTTCAGGCCATCTGCACTCCACTGGATGTATAATTGCTAATTCTGTCATGGAGTGGTGTACATGTCACATATCGGGCAAATACAGTATGTAATACAATCAAACAAATGCACAAATGATTTAGTCCTACTATCTTACATCATATAGATGTATTGATTTTGGTTTACAGCAAATAATAATGCTTAATTATTTATGTGATGTTAGCTGTTGTACTTCTAATGTCCTATGACCCTATGAAGATTACACATGTCAATGTTACTGTCATCTACATGTGCTATGTTGAAGAGTGGATGTATGTTAGCACTACAACAGCATATTTCAATTTAAGATTTGATGTAATGTATTGATAGCCACTGCTGCCATTTGATTACATGTTCTTTCCATAACAGCTGTAGTAATAAACCTCCTGAGGGCTGTTGTCATGGGAAAATGCTATATTTATATATATATATATATATATATATATATATATATATATATATATATATACATATATATATATATATATATATATATATATATATATATATATATTGTTGCCTTAAGGCATATGTTCTTGTACTTGAGTACATTAACATACTACACAGTTCTCATTCACCCATCACAGTGACACCTGCAGTATAGCACATGTGTGTATGTGTATAACTAACATTATAAAATGCTATGTGACATACAGCAATATTACATCATACTAATTACATGGGCACATATGACTTGTTCCATCCACATATTGCCATGCTAGTATATGCACAAACATATAACCAAGTCAGATTCACTTGCAACTGTAGTGAATCCATTGTATGCTCCAACTTGCTACTAATCACAGATTATTCAGGTGTTGGTCAGCATTTGTGTCATTATTTGTTCTGCATGAAGCACCTCCACCTCATATGTACTGTGCCCATATATGGTATCAGAGCTCTCAAACACAACCTTCTAATGATAAACATATAGCCATATGATGTGCAAGTGATGGAATTATGTGAAACAGGTTGAGATGTGTAACTGTGTTAACATTTCCACTGTGTGTCATGTGATGCATACCCAAGGTTGTATTTGGAGATGTTCACACAAATAAAATTTTTAAGTAATTACAAAATCTTATGGGGAATACACAGCTCTGCGCACAGGTGGTTGTGGATGGCACAACCAATACTCACCCAGAGGCAATAGACTACCTGCTAGCTGACAGATTTGGACAGACTTCAACCTCCTGTCATCAGAGCTTGTCACCTGAAGTATAAATGCAAATGTTACTCAGCATATTTTCTCAAGAAAGCAGTTCACCTGTACACTCTCTAAGGTTAAAAATGCAGTATTAATGAACCCTGACAATATCTCATATTGCATTATCTATAAATTAAACCATGACCTAGCAGACAGTTGGATACCTACTTAACCACAGCTTCCAAACAGGCTATTTTATGGCACAATGGTGAACTGCAACAGTCATCTGTCTGAACAAGGGGGCCATCACCCAACACATGTAATTATAGATCCATAAGCGTGACCAGCCTCATCTGTAAGTCAATGGAAAGAATCATCATGGACCTTATCAACAGGAACATTGGTAATTTACTGACTGTGTAATCAAACCATTTTTGATGTTTTAAGGCTTGATCATGTCTGTTAAGTCTGGTAGACTTTGTTGAGAATGTAATTAAGGCTATGAATAAGGAAACAATGTGCATCCTGCATAACTTGAGGAAAGTCTTAACACAAGCGGTCAAAGAACAAATACTATGCACAGGAATGGCCAGACAAATTTGGCAACATTAAAAACTCACTTTATTAATGACTAAAATCCCCAGTGACAATGAAATCCAAATGATGAAACCACCAAAATACAAAAGTAAAACCATGATAAGTGCTTTTGTCTTCCTCTGAAAACTTCTTCAGATAATACATGGAGAATGTATTTCCTTTTTTATAACCCAATCATGTTGCAAAACATAATTCCATGATCAACACACACACATCCCCGAGTCCAAGCCAGACTTCAAAGCAAATGCCTGATCCTCATAGATTCAAAATCTACCACTTGTGTAATGAAGGATACAAAAAGCACCAAGTAGCATTGTTTTTTTTTTTTTTTGTCCATGACTGGAAGCCCAAATTTCCAGATCTACCAATTACATAAGGAAGCCCAGAGCAGATAGCAAATTAGTTGATGCTTATTAATCATTTGTGACTGGATGCCCGAGTGTTTATCTATCCAATGTTTCAAGTTTCAAAAGGCAAGAGATAAAAATTTGCTCATTCAACCTGGGCTAGTTCAAGGCATTACATTTTAATTGCCACTGTAATTCATTTTTTTCTAAATATAATGTCCAGGGACCATTTCTTCCATCTAGTTTGATTGACTACAAAGAAATAAAATGCATGTCCTGTTGTCCCAACTATTCTGTAATATGCTTTGATAGAGCACTAATAGGTGTCTTTGTTCTTATATCATATATGTGCTTGTAAATCCTGTCATGGAGTCTTCTCTCTGTTTCTCCTATATAAAACCCAGGACAAGCAGAACAAATTGCACAATACGCAATCCTATTGGAATTACAGTTAAAATGGCCTTTTGATATAAAAAATGTATCATTTACATCTCATACTCATTCCCTTTCTGGATAAATTTACATTACAGACAACTCCCACATTTTTTTCATACCATGACTGGAATTAACATTCTTTAATTTTCTCTCAAGCAAGTATTTCAAGTTTCTCCCTTTCCTAAAAGAAGTCTTAGATGCTGGACCAACATATATTACTATCATTAGCCAATATAGTCCAATTCTTTTTTTAGAATGTCCAGAATCGGGTAGCTGTCACCAGAAAAGGTTGTGGCAGTAACTTCTATCAATACCTTAGAGGTATATCAAATGAGGCATCACTTGTAATACAGACTGGGTGGTGTACACGGCCATCTGCCAGTGTGGGGCTTTCTATATTGAGAAAACATCCAGACCTTTTAAACAATGGATTGCCCTTCATTTAAGTGACATTCAATGTCAACATCAGAGAAGTGCTCTTTATAAACATGAGGGTGAACGCCCTTCCAGACATTTTGTTTTTGTAGGGATTGATTTGGTTACTGGGTTACAGCTGTCACTTTTTTCTAATCATAAGATTCCTGATAAAAAAGAAAGCACGTGGATAGTTAACCTAGGGAGCTATGTTAAAACCTGGGTTAAATGAATACTGGTACATATGTTTGTTGTTTATTATTTACAGTTTATTCATTCTTTATTTATTATTTATTTGTGGATTCAAAATGGGTATTGAATTAAGTTATGTTTTTGGGAACACTGTACCTTTAAATGTTTGCATTTACCCAGCTTTTGCACTGATGATGCCAGTAGGCTAAACTGGTTTGCAGAATTTTTTACAGCCAGACTAGCACTTTGGATTGTAGAGTCTGTTACTGCCAGAACACTGTTTTGGATTATTGCAGAGATTGTTACAGCCAGACTGCTAGGCCTGATGAATTTGTTACAGCCTGCTGAGTTTCAGAGTTTGTTAGAGCCAGACTATTTTCTTGGACTATTGCAGAGTTTGTTAGAGCCAGACTATCAGGCCTGCAACATTTGTTGCAGCCTTCTGAGTTTGTTATGGAATAAAACCCGCTATTTGGGATTAACCTAGTTTCACTAGTTCTTTATTTGCTGTGAATGCTAATCTGTGGGGGTCTGTCTATATTATGAAAATGACGAAAATTGGGAGTGTTGGATTTGTTTGTGACTTTTATAGCTATTTCCGTGCACCTGTTTGGTTGTGCACCTATTGGTGGTGTTGGAATATATATATATATATATATATATATATATATATATATATATATATATATATATATATATATATATATATATATATATATATATATATATATATATATATATATATGGGTCTATATTACGTGATCGAACAGTCAAATGTTTGAACACGCAATAATCAACCACTAAATATCGAACCGTCTGAATGTTGAATGGTTCAATGGAGATCTCCGTACAGTGCAGACATGGAAGTTTTCCATTGTCTGTACTGTAGTGCGATCTCGGAGTTGGTATATTTAAGTAGCAGGGGGTATGTGGGGTGCAGACCCCTACATGGGTGGTGCAGGGGAGATTGGCCCCTTGTTTAGAGTGTTTTAATGGTTTGTTTGGGTGTTTTTTTTTTTTTTGCCATTCGACATTACGGCGTTTCGATATTTAGGGGTCGATTATTATATGTTCAAACATTTCACCCTTCAATCACGTAATATAAATGCATATATATATATATATATATATATATATATCTATATATCTATCTATATATATATATATATGTATATATATATATATATCTATATATCTATGTATATATCTATGTATATATCTACACCTATATATATCTATATATATCTATAAATCTATATCTATATCTATATATATCTATATACATATGCACACACACACACACACACACACACACACACACACACACACACAAATACACACACACACACACACACACACACACACACACACACACACACACACACACACACACACACACACACACACACACACACACAAAAAGTTTATGGCATTTGATCAAAACTGTTTTTTTCTGCATCTAGCTAAAACTGACTGAAAATAGTTCATTAAAAAAACACAGGCATATTTCATTGAATCATATATTATATAAAGCAAAACCTCCTACAATTTTTTTTTTCTGTTGAAGGCCAATCCCCATGCCTCATAATTAAATATATTAACTCACTGGGGCACAAATACAAACTTTTAAAAATATTGGTATAACATAAGGGTAAACATTGACAAGGTACAAATAGTTTTTATAGACTAATTTGTCTTCTATTTCCTATGATTCTAAGTTCCTAAACCAAACCAGTAGTGATTGTCTATAGCATTATAAAGCTTTGTATGAACTGTGATTTAATCAAATGTGTTCTTGTTTTCAGTAAATTTCTTTAATTCTTTTGTTTTTAAGTGAAAAGGTAATATCAATCAAATGACTTCCACCCCATGCATATATATGTATAGGATATTGATAAAGATAGCTACATAGATAGAGAAATATGATATACACACATAGATGATTATATCTTAAAATTTTGGATCTCATAATTGCAAAGAAAAAAGAAAAATATTTTTAGATTGAACCTGTAAATAAACTATTTTTGCAACACCCCCTACA
The DNA here is from genome assembly GCF_019279795.1 of Protopterus annectens. Classification (NCBI taxonomy): domain Eukaryota; kingdom Metazoa; phylum Chordata; order Ceratodontiformes; family Protopteridae; genus Protopterus; species Protopterus annectens. Next base: position 330,935,392 of record NC_056725.1, read on the forward strand.
CTGGTTAGATAGATAGATAGATAGATAGATAGATAGATAGATAGATAGATAGATAGATAGGTAGGTAGATAGATAGATAGATAGATAGATAGATAGATAGATAGATAGATAGATAGATAGATAGATAGATAGATAGACAGATAAACTCTTGTGGTCTCACAATGGTCAGGAAAGGGCAAATTTCCAGAGGCTGTTGTACTGCAGTCTCACATACAGAGTAGCCAGCAGGCTGAAAAAGAAGGAAAAAAGATAATTTGCTCATAAGAGAGTTCATTCTTACCATATACTGCCAAGTTTCAGTTTAAAACAAAACTACTGGCACAGATAAAAAAAATAAATTATTCCCTAGCACCTCAGTCAAAGACCTTCAAGAAGTAATAAAATTAATCACAAAGCAGTTCCTTGGGGAGGCGGAGCCTGAATGGCACACTGAAAGCAGCAGAACTTTAGAGCTCCATAAACCAGTTAAATTAAACAGGAAATGTATTGTTTTTTAGAAAAATAATAACAAAAACTTATAGATAAACAGTCAAATTAAATAAGCAGTAATTTTGGTAGACTTTCAGCAAAATTTTCCTGTCAGAAGAACTTGGAGAATATTTCAGTCTCTGAAAATGAGCAACTCAAGGAATTCACATCCTGATGCAACCTTAAGAAAGGAAATCCAAATGATGAAAACTACCTTACAGGAGCTATCTTTGAAGATTTTTTATTGTTATTTATTTAACATTTGTTGACCGGGAAAGTCTGACTAGGTTCCACAGATCCTGTTTTCAGCAGAGGCCCGGGGAGAAATGCTCCAGAAGCATGTCTTTAGAATGTGGGAGGAAACCGGAGTACCCGGAGGAAACCCACACAAATGCAGGGAGAACATGCAAACTCCACACAGAAGGCACTCCAGCCGAGAATCGAACCAGAGAACCTCTTGCTGTGAGGCGACAGCATTAACCGCTGCACCACTGCGCCGCCCAGATGGATGACTTTAAAGAAATCTTATCTTAAAACAAACTGCCAGAAACAGACTGATACTTTTAAGAAACTGTTACAACAGTACCAATCAAAAATAGTGAATATTGAAACCTCTCTAAATGACATCGAAATGAGACTCAAAGAAGAAGAAACACAAAAAGAATATCTTCTGAAACAAAATACTTGTCTGCTAAACAAAATAGATGACTTAGAAAATAGAGATAGGACAAACAACATTAGAATTGTGGGGTTACCAGAAAACACAGAAGGTGGGGATATTGTTCATTCTTAACTACTTGGCTTCCTGATTGCTTAGATTTAAAATAAGGCTTTTCCTTTGGTATCAAGAGAGCTCACAGAGCTCTGGGGAAATCTGCTTCTTCATCTGCAAACACCCCTCCCAGATCAATAGTTATAAAATTCCTTTCATATTTGGATAAATAACTAATTTTAAGATCTGCCTGGAGGAAAGCACCTTTAAAGTATAATTAGAACTTGATATAGTTTGACAATGATTACACAACCAGAGTAATAGAACAGAGAAAAAGAATATGGACAATGATAAAATTACTAAAGCAAAACAATATTGAAGCTCAGCTTGCCTTCCCAGCCAAGGTTTGTTTACCAATGAGATGAGAACCTTTAATGATCTAGAAGAAGCTTCATCTTTCATCAAAAATAATAACGTGATTTCTATACCAGAAGATATGGAACGGATATCCCCATCTCTCAAGAGAATAAAAGAAAGAAGTGTTTGGACTGATGTCAGAAAGAAAAAACAAAAGACTGACCCTAAACCAACTGCTGCTGCAAAATAAATAAATAAATAAATAACTGCTTGTTTTATTCTATCCTCTCAAAGAATTAACTATGGGATAAACTTATCATCAGAAACTAGTTAAAATGAAAGTGTATTCTTCCATTTTTGTCTAAAACAAAAAGAAAAATAATCAAACTGCAAGCTTTGTTGCTTAATTTGTGGGTAATTGAAGAATGAATGGTTCTTATAAAAGTACAGGTAGGTCAACTTAAACTAACTTGCTCTATTAGTGAATTAGTCCCCAGGTTTTATTTATCATTAACTCCTATAGTACACAAATATAAGTAGCTATTTGCTGTGGTTCATGATTGTCCTTATCTTTAGATTGCATTTTTGTCTCTATTCATTGAACTTATCTGAATGCTCTGATTTGTTTAAATTAGGCACTTTTTATTTTTATTAGGATTATTTTTCTTAAAATTGTGGTATTCTCTATGATGTTAAAATGTGTCTTCTTCTACTGGATAGTTTTTGCACATTCTTGCTGTCTTGTGTAAAAAATAGCACTGCATCGGCTTGTTGCAGTTGCTTTGTTTAGAGGTATGCTTAAACAGCTTCCTAATGTTCATATGGCTATTTGTTATTCAGGGGTGCAATCTTGCGCTCATAATTGAGGTATTTAAATTTTTAATGACTGTTGTAAACATTTAGAGCAGTACCTATGTTTGTGGTTAAGCTTTGGCAGCTGTTTGAGTGATCTACAAAGTGGTTGCTGAGAATGCAGAGAGGGAAAAAAAAAATAATGCACAGAAGTCATTGTGGGGCTTGCCTGCTTGAAAAGGCTTTGCTGTGTTCTTGATTCACTTGGGAGGATATGGACTGTGTATTGGTGTTTTGGTTGTTGGGTGACTGGAGGCTTTGCTGATGCTTTTGTGAATTGAGGGTCTGTGGATTCGGATGACCGTTGGTGTTTTTTCTTCATTTAGCAGCTGTCTGGATCTCGGTTTGCTTTCCCTTTATTAATTTCTCTTGTTTGTTTTTTTTTTTCCTTTTTTCTTTGCTTGTTTGGTTGAATGGGGAGGGAAAAAGAAAAGAGACAGAAAGTTTGCTTAATTGGGAGGCAGAAGTGAAGGTTGTTTTAATTTACAAGCCTCACAAGCACTTCAGTCTGCTTTCCTTGAAGCCCAAGCTGTTGTCTTACCGCATTTAAGTTCTCATGGCAATGGACAACACTGACGTCACCTCCAAACAGCTCTGCAAAGCTTCCAAGATGATTCTCTTCAGGCACAGCAGTAATAAGTACAGTTAAACAGTTATTTGTGTTTCCACTAAACATTACACAATAGAAATTAGTTATATAAGCCAGAAAATGAGTCATAAATATGAAAAGTCTATAAGTATTATATCTTAAGTTTGCAAAAAGCATTCTAACTAATTTTAATAGCTATTTCTGTATTACTTTGTGCAACGAATATTCTTAATTATTGATGGATTTAGAGAGAAGTATACTTTCAGCTTTATACATTTAGTTATGGCAACTGCAGTATTAGTTAAGCATAATGAACATCTTACTGATAGTTTGATATCCAATCTTTCAACAGCTTCAATATAATTATTAACACTGCTAACTGACTCAGTGCAATGTACAAAACAGCATTCCTTATAGATAACAACTTCTGAATTTACATAATATTTAATATAAAAAGAGCTGTAAATTCTTTTGAAACATTTATAGTAGATGAATACTGGACAAATTATCTTTACAATTATAATTGTTCTGTTAATTTCTTAATACAACTAATTATGGGCAAGGTTAATCAGCAAAGCTGATAGAAATATGTACGTGTTGTTACTCTGATGTAATTGGTAGATTACATAATAATCTAAGACATTTATTTAGATTTATTCCTTCTTCTAGAAAATTATCCGGGTTATGTTTAACAATATGACATTACTTCAGACCAAATGCACTTCAAGCCGACATTAAAATAAGAATATGCAGGAAATCAACATGAATGTGACACCTAGAGAAAGTATCTTGTTACAACCTGGAGTGAAGAGTCCATTATAAAATTATATCCAATAATTCAGACGTTTTAGCTACTAGGAAAATGTATAACATTGGAATTGAATATATTTTAACTCATTACTCCAGACCTTGTCTCTGCATGAGAATCACAATCCACAACATTTTCTAATATTACTAAAGAACAAGTTATTAAATAATAGTTCTATATCTTTCAAGAAACACGTTAATGTATACAATGCCTTTAACTGAGATTCGTATTCTCCAATGACTGGACTAGCATGATTTGTGATATCTGAATAGGAGTCTATGGAAGGTAATTACCGATATTAGTAAAACTTAATTAAATACGTATTAATTGATTGGCTATGAAGTAAAGTTTCTCATATGAGAAATACCATTAGTGGTGCATCCAAAACAATACAGCCATATATATCCATTAGGGAGAATATCTAGAGGAATATAACAAAAATGCTTGTTCACATTAATAAACTTTAATTGTTAAGTGGTTATAACTACAACTAATGTTATTATCAAAATTTATGGGCAGTAGAACATTATACGACTATCTAATTGAGTCAGAGTTCTCAGAAAGAGAAATATATATATATATATATATATATATATATATATATATATATATTTTTTTTTGCACTATTTATTTATCATTAATACTATTCATAGAACATAGACATGTTATCTTTACAAACTATTCTCCTCATATTAGAATAGTTTATGGAGCTCAGAGGTTTGCTGTGTCTGTTAAAGGTATGAGTGATAATCTAATAGACTTATTTTTATCTATTAGATTAGGAATGATTTTCATTCCATGTCTAGAGTGGAATTCACATATCATTTTTTGTCATATTTATCTTGATATCATATAAAAAATTTTCTTTTTAAGCCTGACCAAAATAGTACTCGATGGATATTTATTATAGGTAAAAGTTTAACAATCTGCTTTAAATACTTACACATAAAGACAATTTGCTATTATCAGAGGATTATATTAAACAGTCAAAAAAGGTAAAAAAAGAAAAGAAAAGCAATAAAATCTTATCTTTTTGACAATAATCTGATATGGATTTAACCTTACTATCCTTGAATGCCAATGGTTTAAATAACACAAGTAAAAGATCAAACTTATTGAAATATTTAAAATTAAACAAAGCTCAAGTAGTCTTCCTTCAGGAGATGAATTTCAAAACCAATGATAGTTATTCTTGGAATCCCAAGGATTATTCAATCTTAGTTCAATCTACTCATAAGACAAAGACTGAAGGCGTAACAATCTTATGGAAAAAAAAAATATTATAATGCCATAAATCATTTATAAACATGAAGACAAAGAAGGTCTCATGGCTTTTGTAGTAATCAAATTTAAAAACAGAATATGGACTTTGGAAAATCTATACTGATTCCCTGGCATTGGAGTAGGAACAATTAAAAAACACTTAGATTTTATCTCTAATAAATATAAGGGTAATTTAATACTGGGGGGAGATTTCAACTGCATTCTAGATTTTTCTGAAACTACTAGTAAAATGGTCAATATTAAATCAGTGAATGCTTAAAAACATGAATGCTGATTTATCGACCCCATGTAGGTGAAAGCTTACAATCCCGAACACTCGGAAAAGCAATTTTGGGGAAAAAAAATCACTATTCCACAAAAAAAATAAATAAATAAATAAAAATAAAAACTTTAAAACATTACATAAAGTGGAGCTTCACTCCCACACCCCCGATGTGGGGGGGGGCTGTGCCCCCCACCCCCCTACTTAATGTACCATCTGTGAGATTGCACTGCAGTGATAAAATGGCAAAGTAAAAGAGGCGGACAAGCGATTTCATTCCCATTGGAAAATAAATTGCTTATATGCTGTTTCTCTATTTTGCTGTTTTGTGCTTTCAAGTTCAATCAAGACACATTCGAAGGATTGTGTCTTTGATTATATAATAGGAACCCTAATAAAAGACTCCTTCCGACTTCATCCATCTCTAAATCTTTAAAAAAGTGGTTTGATTCATTTCATTTACTAGATACATTTAATCTGAAAGATGATAAGTCTTTATTGTTTTCACACCAAGACCATAGATTTGGCACCAAACTAGAATAGACACAATATTAATTGTTCAATATCTGCATTTAAAAATCAATAATTTCTTCATTACTCCATGCCCCTTTTCAGACCATGATTCTTTGATTTTAAAAATCCAAACTGATTTCAAACCTTTAATCCTCTACTCTAGAATTCCATTATATATAACAAAAATTAAGGAATTTAAACATTGGTTGTTATCAGATTTATTTTTTTTTCTAGATACTAATTATACAACAGAAATCAATAAAGTAATGATATGGGACTCATTAAAAGCTTATATATTTGGTAAAACCATAAGTTGGTACAAAAATAAATTAAAAGACTGGGACACTGAATTATTAAATGTACAATCCAAACTTACATCAATAAAAACTGAAAAAAACAAGACTCTCCACAAATTAGAAAGAAAATAGAGAAGTTAAATAAAAAATATAATGAAATATTAGCACATAAAACTAGTTTATCTTTAGAAAAATTAAAAGTAAATTCTTTAGCCACCTCTCCAAAATATCTACACAACTTATCCACAAGAGCCAACATACAAATCAAAGCTAATAATATTAATAACATTTATCACAAAATGAAAGGAAAGAAACACTCAGATATAGGAGATATTCTTAATGCATTCAGACATCACTACATGGAGCACTTTAAAAAAGAGAATTCTTATATTGACCAACTAAACTTGAATATTAATTCTACCAATATAAAAAAAAAACTATATCCTATAAGGAAATTATTGACAGAATTAAAGAAGGCAAGACTAATAAAGCACCAGGACTAGACGGTATTACTTTGGAATTATACAAACTTTTCCCCTCCAATGATAATCTCCTTTCTCCATAAATCTTTAACTGAAGTTCAATCAAATGCAATAATACCACCCGCTTGGAAATATCCTTTAATTACTCTGATTCTAAAAGAGGATGAGATATCAAATTTATGTACTTCATATAAGCCCATATCACTCCTGAATAATGATTATAAGATATTCATGTCAATTTTAGTAATAGAATCAAGATACCATTATCTAAAACAATTAATAATGACCAAACAGGACTTCTATATTATAGCCACAAACATGAGGATATCAAAAGGATACTCGCTCTTTTAGATTATGTAAATAAAGAAAATAGAGAGACACTTATAGTAGGTTTGGATATAGAGAAAGCCTTTGACTCTTTTAAATTGGGATTATCTATTTAGAATAGTAGCACTATTCGACTTCCACCCATGTTTCATTCACTTATTAAAAAAAAAAAAATATATATATATATATATATATATATATATATATATATATATATATATATATATCAACAATTTGGCCTATGTTAAATTAGGCCCTTTCACATCAGAATCTATTCATATTACAAAAGGCACCAAACAAGGCTGTCCTCTGTTGCCTCTTCTTTTTGCTCTAGCCATTGAAGTATTTGCTGAAACATTATGAAATAATCTAAAAATAGAAGGGAGGATGTATATAATCAATATAATTCTAAAATAATGCTTTTTGACAATGACATACTACTAGCCTTAATTTATTCTAAAGAGTCCTTAGAGGAGCTGGATGTAGTGATTGAGAAATTTTATTTGATTTCAGATCTTCACTTTAAAAGATCAAAACCTAAATTTTTATTCTTAAATAAAAAGAAGAAGGTTAAAGAAAACCATATTATAGGAAAACAAGAATCTACTCTAAAGTATTTAGGAATAGTGTTAAGTAAAGATCTAAATTATATAACATCAATAAATTACAACAATAGTATTAATACAATAAAAATTTGTATTGACAGATGGAATAAAGTACTATTAACCTTTTAAGATCACTGCAATTAATAAAAATGACTTTATTACCCAAGATTTTGTATGTGTAACAGCTATTCAGTTGATTCCTGAAAAATGTGTTTTCAAAGAAATTAATTCCTCTTTATTAAAATTCTTATGGTTTCCTACGAGAAATAGGATTGCCTTAACGCATCATATTAGACCATGGAAACTAGGAGGATTAAACTTTCCATATATAGAAACATATATAAAGGCATCCATATTCAAAATATTATAGACTGGATAAATCCAAATCACCTTGCTAATTGGAAAGAACTACTAACTATTACATCAACAAATGAGTTTACCCTTTTAAACAAGTTTCCAATATTAGATAAAATCCGTACCTACTAAATATTTGCATGCAATACAATATAGCAAAACCTACTAAAACACATTTGATTAATTACTACATCAATTCATTTAGGAAACTTAAAAATGTTAATATGGATTTAAAGCTTTGGATTAACCTCTCAGTATATTTTACCATAACAAGAGACTATCCCCATAAAATATAAAGAGAAGTAATCATTTCTTGGGAACAAAATAAATGTTATTGTTGGTTAAAATGCATTAAAGAGTTAAAAGTTTTAGACATACAAGAGATAAAAAACAGCTTATAAAATTAAGTCACATGATTGGCTGACTCTATAAAGCATTCTAATGTATACCCAAGATTTAATCAGAATAATTAATAATTCTTTTTGTAAAACTATACTGAAACTCATAAATCACTTATATGGAACTATATACAATGACCATAACATGAAAATAGTATATTCTACTTATATAAAGAACTAAATCTATAAAACAACACCTAAAGCTTCTTACTGGCAATACATCTCAAAAGGTTATTCATTACAACTAAATGAAGAAACTAAAGTAAACATTTTGTTATCAGTTAAATACACTTCCCACATGCAATGCTGGAAAAATCTTTAATTGGAAATATATACACAGAGCTTTTTTAACCCCAGATAAAATTATTAAGTTCAGATCCTCCACAAATGGAATGTTGGATATGTGAACATAGAGCAGATTGGAATCATGATTGTTCTAAAATTAAACCATATTGTAATGGAATTAATACATTTTTACAAGCTTTGTTTAATGATTCCTTTATCTTATCTAAAGCACTGATCCTTTTGAATGTGAATGAAGGTCAGCATCTGAACAAAACAAATATGTATTTGTTATGGAAAATACTTGCAATTTCAAGGAAATGTATAACCAGAAGATGGAACTCAAACATATCGCCAACTTTGGAAGATTTTTACACTCTACTGAAGAGCTCAATTTTGATAGAAAATTAAAGAGCAAAGGACTTTTCTAAGACCATTGGTTAACAATCCATAAAAAAAAGTTTTGTCATTGCTTGATACTTTATATTAATTAACTGATATTCTCTGATGAACAGATTGTTATAACTAATATTACTAGTTTACAACTAATAACTATTATTAATGTCAGGCTGGTGTATATATTGTATACAGGATATTTGTCACAGGAAGATGTCCAGAAGAAATTTAGTAGTGAAGGGTAGCTGCATTTTACTGTTCGACGCAGTTACATAAAGATATAAATAATATGCCAGGATGTCCGATTATTTCGGTCTGTAGATACTTTTTGCATAATATTGGCCTTTTACTACATAAATTGTTACTTCCCTATGTTTTGAAGACTCTGTCATATGTCAAGGATAGCTTTGATTTTTTAAGTAAAATTTCCTCTGTAGTATGGAACAAGGATATGTATTGGATAACCCTAGATGTCACGAGTTTATATACATCAATTAGACATAAAGATGGGTTACAATCCATGTTCTATTTTTTAGGAGACAGTCCTCTGACTAATTTTATTGTTGAACTAGTACATTTTTGTTTGACAAATAATGTTTTTACATTTAATAATGAAATCTTTAGGCAGAACCAAGGTACGGCAATGGGGGCACCTTTTGTTCCCATGTATGCTAATTTGCTAATGGCTTGCTATGAAATAGAATGTTTGTATAAACATGATTTTATGAAAAAACATGTCAAACATTACTACTGATACATACATGATTTGATTCTCATCTGTGAAGGTGGTCAGAAAGAAGTTTTACAGTTTGTTTCAGACTTACAAGATAATACATATAATTTGTTTTTTGATGGATTACAGTATGGCAAAAGAGTGACATATTTAGATCTAACCCTTTATGGGTTGGATAGTGGAGAAATTCACACTGGAGTATATATAAAGTTTTTGGATGGGACTCAATACCTATATGCCACTAGTTGTCACCCCCCCCCGCCTCCACCATCTTGAGGTAGATAAATTTGCTATTATGTTTCAAAACAGGGGTAATAAAATGGAAACAATAAATGAAGCTATCCAAAAAGCTTTACAGTTTGGAGCAAATCGAGAAATAAAATAAATAAAAAAATAAAATTTATAATAATAGCTGGTATGATAAGAAAGAACAAAGTATTTTGTCACTACTTATAATATTACAAGTGAAAAGATTTGTTGAGTATTGAAACACTATTGGAAATTTCTTTTGGGGGAAAGAGATTTATGTATGGTGCCAGACAAACTACCTTATATGTAATATAGACGTGGAAGAAACCTTATAGACATGTTAGTACATGGGCATTTTGTTCTACCGAGTATTAGTATTAATATTAGTAATTTATCTGTTACTCTTGCAACTTTTTGTTGCAATAATTGCTCTGTTTGTAAACATGTGGTGTGTTCTTTTAAGTATATTAATACGATCAGATTTACACCCAGGGGACTGTTCTCTTGTAATAGTAGAAGGGTTATTTATGCTTTAAAATGTCCATGTAACCTTTTTTATATAGGTGAGATGAAAAGAACATTTAAAGTAAGAGAGATGGAACACATTAGGGATATCAAAAATCAGAAAGAAGATAACATTGTAGCTTCTCATTTTAAGGACAAGCATAACAGTGATTTTTCATTCTTACAGGGTAGTGTTTTCAAAAAGATAAATTTTAAAGGTGAAGATGAAATTTTTCTTAAAGAACAATTTCTGTATAAAGAGTCTATCTTTATTCTGAAGTATAATATTTTAATTCCCATAGGTTTGAACTGTGAAGTTAATTGGAGGGTGTTTTGTTTAATTGCATAATATAATAATTGTTTTATTAGGTTTGTATATAAGGAACTGGTTTTGGGATGAATTTTATTACTCCTTGAAGATCTTTGACTGAGGCACTAGAGAATAAATTATTTTTTTCGATCTGTGCCAGTGGTTTTGTTTTATTCGCTTAGAAGGGTGTCATCTGTGGTTTCAAGCTTCAAGTCTTGGTATTGTCCGGCCCCAAAACCCAGACAATACCAAGAAAGGAGGAGGGGTATCCATATTCATCAAGGACACCCACACCTCAAGATTGGTGGCATCGCACGATGCATCGGAAACCATCCAGGTGCAATTAACCATAGGCAAGAGTGCTCTGCAATTTGTAGCATGTTACAGGCCACCCTCGCAAACTCAGGAACCTCATATGGCCTTCCTGAAAACACTGGAGGGGATAAATTTATCTCCGAACACCATCATACTAGGTGACTTCAACTACCCTAATATAGACTGGGAACACTACTCAAGCCCAAACACTCTAGCCCAAAAGTTCCTGGAAATCATAAACTCAAATGCCATGGAACAACTAGTCACCATCCCCACAAGAGGAGAAAACATACTTGATCTCATCATCATGAACATGGGAGCACAATGTTCAACGCCGGAAGTATACCCCCCATTGGTGAGATCTGATCACAAACTAATCTCGCTGGAGGTCCTCATCCCGCCCCCACCCGAAATTAAAAAGACCACAGTAAAGAACTTCTCGAAAGCCGACTTCACACTTCTAAAGACTAGTGTGGTCTCCTTTAAGGCCCCTGAGCCGGCGGTTAACATTACTCAAACCGCTGAATCACTTACAAATGCCTTCTACCAGCACCTGCAGGGCTGCATGGATCAGGCAATCCCAAGCAAAACAAAGACTCTTTGTACCAAAGGCAAGCGTCCACTCTGGTGGACCCCAGCCATAAACAAACTCTACAACAAAAGGAGAAAGTTACTACAAGATAGAGCAAAATCCTTAAAAGGTAAGACACTGCTGATCACTATAAGTAAAAACCTAAGAGCTCTCATAAAATCATCCAAAGCTAATTTTGAGAAAAAAATAGCTAAGGACTCTAAAGACAACCATAAGGCATTCTTTAGCTATGTCAGAAACCTAGGAGGAAACTCCCAGATATGCTCAGAATTAGTTCAAAATGATGTGAAGATTACTGATCCTACAGACATTGCCAACATACTGGCTGACAGGTTCAGTGCAAACTCCCCCCTCCCTAAAGGAGAGATATCTATACCAAATGATTGTAGCCCCCCAAACATCTCTAACGCCCAGGTGAGAACTGCTCTCTCCAAGGCAAAGAACACAGCATCCATGGGACCTGATGGTGTCCCCAGCTGTGTGCTCCATGAACTCAACGAGGAATTAAACCCACAGTTAGGACAGCTGTTTAATCTTAGTCTCACCTCCGGATATGTACCCAGGGAGTGGCGCACAGTGACTGTGGTCCCACTCCACAAAGGCGGTGCCTCCACCGACCCTGGAAATTACCGTCCCATTAGCTTGACAAGCCTTATCTGCAAAGCCATGGAGAGGATCATAATGGATCTCATAAATAAAGACATAGGGAACTTGCAGACTTTGGATCCAACCCAGTTTGGCTTTGTCAAAGGCAGATCATGCCTTTTAAACTTGGTTGACTTTTTTGAAACAGTCACCAAGGCCATTGACGAGGGAAAGGCAGTCCATACAGCCTACCTAGACCTGGTGAAGGCTTTTGATACAATACCTCACTCGGGTATCATTGAAAAACTCATCAACTTAAATGTAAACCCATACATTACAAGATGGGTTGCAAACTGGCTGAGTGACAGAACCCAGGGTCAGAGTTGCTGGCGCCATGTCAGACTCAAAGCCTGTCACAAGTGGTGTCCCACAGGGCTCAGTCCTGGGCCCACTCTTGTTTGGCATCTACTTTTCTGAAGTACAAGCAAACACAGGAGGGTTATGGCTGACAAAGTTTGCAGATGACTGCAAACTGGGCGCCGTAGTTGAAAACACATCCGACACAGATATCCTTCAGAAGGGTCTCACAGAAACGGATAACTGGTGCCAGAGCCATGGCCTAAAGTTGAATGCCAAGAAATGCATAGTCATACCCTTCGGGAAAAATAAGGCTACCCCTAGCTACCATATAGGTGGCAATCCCCTGAACACAGAAGAAGTTATTAGGGACCTGGGAACCCAGGTTGACAGTAGCCTTTCATTCGACACTCATATTGCAAAAGTAGTTAGGAAGACCTTCTACATTGCCCACCTTATCATGAAGGGATTCACATCTAGATCAAGGGAAGTTATAGTCTCCCTGTACTCATCACTCATCAGACCAATGATCGAGTACAATGCCCCATTTGGAATGTATCTGACCCGACACTTGCAGCAGCTGGAGAGGCCACAAAAGTTCCTCACCAAAAGGATAAAGGGTCTCAAAAATCTGTCTTATGCTGCCCGACTGAAAGAACTCCAGTTATATTCAGTTGCTTACCGCTTGCTCAGAGGTGACCTATGCCTGACATACAAGGCCATGTCAAACCCAGATTTGATGAACATGCTTCATCTCAAAAAATCTAGATCCCTCAGAGCCACAAGGGCGGGAGACTTAAACCTCGACACGGTTATTAATAGGACGTGCTTGAGGGATAGATTCTTCACCCAAAGACTCCCTATGCTGTGGAACAAAATCCCAGTTTATGTGAGGCAGAGCACCTCGCTGGCCTTGTTCAAAAGGAATCTTGACCAATGGATGGGAGATCGCAGATACACCCCAGGGGTTACCTCAGTGTCACTGCTCGACAGAGGCACAGCAAAATAATGGGCATAGTTTCTCCAAACTAAAGGGGTGGTGTAAGCCACAAAACTATGGGCTAGGCTTATAAATGCCCTCGGGCAGATAGCCTAGTATGAACCTATGAACCTATGAACCTAAGTATGATTTATGTATAATGCAAAGTAAAACTCAGATTTACTTACAATGCAATCTGAACATAAATGGAAAATAAGATAATCGTGTAAAACATAATTCATTTATTTAAAGTTTCACTTTTAAACCCTCTCGAAGAAATAATTCTTACATTCTATAGGCTTAGTATTCCAATATAGGACAAGCTGTCTTGTAAAACACAGGCAGATCCACACACAGGTTTCTGGTGCTCCTTCAGTGAATTCATTGGACTTCCAGTGATACTTTTTCATATTTCAGCTATTATTCTAGTCAAAATCCCCTATTCTTATTTACTGTTTGTCTTGCAATCCCTCTCTGTGAGATGGAAATGACTGTAATATTGTGTTATAAGACTTTCTTTTGACTGTATTTCCTCTGATGATTAACGCTATCCTGTGCTGCTACAACATGTTTTTCTTACTGTAATATACTCACTACATGTGTAACCATCTAGATTTTGCCACAATATATAGTGTCTATATTACAGGTAAAACAGCAACCCTCCTGAATAGAACACCTGATTCTTTACTTAGTAGAATTGGTTATGGAAAAGGGATAACCAATATCTATTGCTGTGGCTGTTGCCAGGTATTTAGTGAAAACATCCTGTTGTTTCTACATCCACTGCAGAAGTACATGGTCAGTTAACAAAGTGGAGTAGCACTCCAGGAAATAATTATGTATAAAATATCCAAAATAAAACGAACAGGTGCAAAAATAACCAATAACCAAAAATAAATTCTGTATAAACTCAGTGCTCACACAATAGTGAAACAACGAGAATACTGTAAAGAAGTTACTGCTCACTTAATTGGGAGATATTTTCATTCTCAGAGTATCTTGTTTTTGCCTTACTTATCTTCCTTATTAGGTAGCAGACTGGATTTTCTTCATGTACTTTCTCTAATAAGACAGCCTTTAACCCTATTTAAGATGTATTGGTGCACGCAGCAAGGGATAGTCAATGGCATGCAAAAAATGGATGGAATATAAATTAGATTTTAGTCAGTTAAAATACATACCTACTGTTACAATCTACCTTATCTAGGTAGACACTATACATTTTGTAAAGTCTGTCGGAGGAAAAACTGTGGTAGCAAAGTTATGTACAAGTTTTCTGTGGTAGAATGCCTTCACTTGTTTTCTGCTGAGTACAGGTCATTTATTGACAACTTAATGTTACATGTTTAGAGGTTTAATTACACCTCTGTGAGTCACATTCCCCAAGTAATTTGCATCTGCCATACAAAGTTTATGTTTTGCAATGTAACTGTAAGTCTTTGTTGTTTTGAAGAGTCTAGTTCAACTTGTACTTTGAATAAATCTGAATACCAGTCTTTTGAATAAATTATTACATCATCAAGGTATATAGCTTAGTGCCTTACACAACATTTCTGAACTTTCTCTATGAGCATTTAAATATGTCAGGACCTCTGTGAAGTTCAGAGGTTAATACACTGTAATTAGAAAGACCTTTAGTGGTGGAAAATGCTATCTTCTGTTTGGCATAAGGGGTAAGCAGAAATCTGCTATACAAAATGATTGTGTAAGTTGGTTAAAAAATACTCTGTCTACCTCTCATTCACTGTGAGAACTCAAAGTGTGAACTCTTGATATGTAATTCAATGTTTAGAAATCATTACACAATGTTATGGAGCCATCTGGCCTATAGCCCAACACAATTAGAGTGTTGCATTCATTTTGTAACTTCCCAAGTAATTATTTCATTTATTTACATGTTTGCTTTTGCTTAGGTTTCTGATATCCTATATTATTTTAGGTTCACATTCTCCTCTGGCTTGGTTATACTATGACGTTGTGTTGAATTTGTCCTGCCAGGTAGCTTGACAAGAAAGTATTAATTTTTCATTTAGAACACTTCATATACCTTACATTCTTTCCATCAATTTAACATGCTCAACAAAACTAGAGTCCATTGTTGACTGGTCAAAATGATGAGGAAGATGACCAGCAACACTGAAAATAGGAAAGAAACGCAGTAAGAATTGTAAAGTGTCATTTCCATAACATGCAGTTTTGACATGAGAATTGTTAGTGTTGCCACCTATCCATTTCTTTCTTTTTTTCTGGGCTATCCAGAAATCAAACTGAGTGTCTGGTAGTCTGGAAAACACTGTACAAACATCAGTATTCTGTTTAAAAATGAAACAGACTAACAGAGTTTATTAAATCTGCGTATTTACTATGCTTTTTTTTTACTGAAAAGCATAGTATGGCAGAAAAAAAAGGATCTCAAATGAAAAAAGTGGGGGTTCCTCCTCATCTGATATTTAACTCAGTTATGTGATCTTTCTGCTCTGATTGTCACTTTCCAGAGTGCTTATTTTATAGTCTATTTTATGCATTTTGTCAGTCACTTCAAAAGTCATGCCCATCTTACCTAAAATCATCTCTATCTCTGTTGTTTCAATGTCTCCTCCAGGGTGCAGTCAGGATGGCTTGTGTAGGGGCAGGTCCGGGTTCTTTGGCTTTGTCATCATCATCATTGTCACCATCATCCTCGGAAGACTCTGGCAGTGCTCTCACGTGTGTGCATGTTTTCTTCTTTGGATCAGAGAACATCCACAGGTATCGTGCTCTGTAATTATTAATTTCCAAACACAACAGAAAAGAAAAGCAAATGTCTATCATGCAGAACAGTTCATTGAATATCATAGCACAACACAACATGATTATGATGACAATTTACACAAGGACTGACACACATTCATTATGGACAGAGTTAACTATGGACCTATATATCATACTTCTAAAAAGGATGACAGCGTTTTTTTCTAAACAATTCTATATGCCAAGACACACACACACACACACACACACACACACACTTATGGGTCATTAGCTTTATAAAAATGTATAAATGCTCAATTGAACATATTTCACTGTTTGCATTCAATAATTTATATATGCAGCCACAACACATCATTGTTAGAATGAGAAAGTGATATGGCAATATTGTGGACAATAGGCAAGCCATATGACAAACATCTGAGACAGGCAGCATGATATTCTGGCTGAACACACAACAATGTAATGAGTGCAACACTAAAAACAAAGTGATATGTTCCATCAACACAACTGTTGACACATAAAAATCTAATATATCTGTTATTAACAGTATTGTACAAGTGCAACTGTGTGCATCATCTATCAAAACAATTAATGATCAGTATCCTGAAAAAAACAAACCTTTGTGAATATATTTGCTGATACTGAACTGCCATAGTCTAATGGGTATCTACTCAAGTGTCAGTCAACCTACACTATAATTATGTTCCTAAAAAACACTCAAGGGGTCGGAAACAGATAAAAAACACTCAAGGGGTCGGAAACAGATACAATACAAATGTTGACTTGCAGAGTGTGCAGAATATGAAGTGTTGCAATCAAGTGGGTATCTGCTCAGGTGTCAGTCAACCTAGGCTAGAACTGTGTTTAAATAAAAACACCCAAGGAGTTGAATGCAGCTACAATACTAAGGTTGACTTCCAGGGTGTTCTGAATATGAACTGCTCTATTCAAATGGATATCTGCTCGAGGGTCAGTTTATCTAGGTTATAATACCAATGTTGAACAGGAAAGCATGCAACACAGTCTACAAATATTTAAATTTGTGAATAGGCAGGTAATATAGAACCAAGCAATCACCACAGACAAACATAGAAATGTGCCAAAAAATGCACCACAAGCGTTAATCAAAGAACTTTCACTTGCATGTAAAACATCCACCTAATAAGATGCATGACAGATACACCAAACCAATTGTCATTTAAGTTGTGGAGTGCATATCAAAAAATGTGTTCTGAAACAATGGTTCAATTATACATAAAATGTCAGCATTGCCAGATTTTATTCACAGTTGTATGCAAAGCTACCATGTGATGATTTCACTTACCTTACTAATGCACAATGGGCATTCCTGTATTCTAATCAGTAAACAAGTTATTGTAAAAAAATGCAGTCCTGTAAACAGGGGAAGGTGCAGTTCAGTTCATAAAATATGTAAACAACATAACTTTCTCCCTCCACTGATCCTCAAGTCTATGCATTTCTCTATACATGTGGCTCTGTTCCGACTGTGATCCACCTTGCCTGAAGCCAAAAAACAGAATGCATGAATAATGTAGTCCTCAAATAAAACTTATATACATTTCTCACCAAAGTTTGTCAATGTTTCTTTCCGGCGATCATTAGATCATCACAACACACACTTGACATGTTTCCATTCAGGTGTCAACATCTTTCAACACATATTAGGGACATGAGATTCAAACCTGCAAACACATTTTACATCCAGACTTTAACCTTTGTGAACTACCCGCCTACCTAACACATCATAAATGAAAAAAACAGATTTTCCAGGCAGTGAAAAGATTTCATGTTATGAGATCATCCTGATGGTGGAATGGGCTTTTAATAGGGATCTTTGCTTAGGATTGCAAAGTACGAACATGTGCTGCTCATGCAGCTCAACAGTTGGAAAATTGCATTCATGTTTCTATAATGTTCAGAAACATTAACAGTAATAGAGAGCATACATTCCTCAGGTAGTGTGACTGTCATATAGCATACAGCTTCCATGAACAGAACCACACATTTTGCTGCATATTACGGTCACGGAAAGGTATGTGTGAGGACCAGTATTCCTTACCAAATTGCACATCACTAGGAAAATACATACATCTTCCCTGTTTTGCATTTTGACTGTTAGTCTGCCCATTGCAGTCCCTCAAAATGTGAGGATGATGTTCTACTACTGACTTTTAATATTTCATGAAAAAAACAAACCTTCATGGAGTTTTTACTAAGTATACAATATTAACAAAAAAAAAAAAAAATGATCAGACGTAACAGGATTTAACGAGATGTACTACTCCCACAGTTAAATAGCTGATGTTAATAGAATGTTACAGATATATTGGTAGGAATCCAATGAACATCTAAGTTATTCACAACTATGTTCAGAATATATGTTAAATCAATAAGTGTAATATGCTTCTATAAATAAATGTTAAATGAAGATACAATTTTCTGATATATGTGTCTACTTTCCAGATATTTGAAAACACAGCACACCAAAATATAGACATTCTGGCCTGTTTCCTTACAAGATGAACTAATAGTCAGTACATGGTATTCTTAAACAGAAAGGAACTGCTCTACAAACCCTATTATTAGAAAGCTGATTTTATCAAAACATTATGGACAACAGCCATATTTGCAGAAATTTGAAGACCATTTCAATGAGTCATTACCATGCATAACATAAACATTAGTATAATCTATTGCAATATGTTTGTTCCAAAACAATGCTATGGGTGAAGTTAACAGGTACAGATATAAGTTTGTCCTATGTGGATTGAAGTTCACAGCACGCTAAGCTTTAAACAAGCTGACCAGTTGCTTTCCAGGCTGAGGTAACATAAAACAAGGGTTTCATTTTAGAAAATAGGTACTGCAGGTGTTTATTAGAAATCTTGCAAATAATACCTTTCCTATTAAAGAAAGTATGGCTATCGACACATAACTAAAAATATGTGTGTAAGCAAAGGGACAAGCATTACTTTTTAAATTACATAAACATGTCTGTGTAATTATTTAGGAGGCTTGATGTAAATAAGTTATATACCTGTTTTTATTCCAATGTGTAACAGACTAATAGGTGATACTCTGAAACTATAAAAGAAAACTAAAAAGTACATAGTCATCCCCAGCTTAGGTACTAAAGGGCTCTGTGATGCACAAGGATAGTAGCTAGGTGAAATTATGTAGTTAGATGTTGTAAAACATATGTACATATACAATGGACATATTTATGGATATTATACACATTATTTAATAAATTAACATCATGGAAATCAAACCCATACTTAAGAGGACAGAATTTACCAAGTCCACTTAATTATCTCCACAAACTAATTATCACAGCAGCTAATACATGGCTATAAAAAACATCTATCTGATATGTATATGGTAGAGGGAAATAAGTGTAAACTCCATAGCAATCCTCAGGTATACATAGAATATTGGAACTTACTGTTGGGATCTACTAGATGCATCCACACCTCAGTGACCTTCCTTTAAAGCTCCTCCACATCCCTGCAATGCAAGTCATCATAGCATTAATGAATCTGTATTCCAGTGTGGTAGATTCAAATCCTCTGTTGATGCCCCCTTGTGATCTGGTTCCACACTTTGATCGTGATGAAGTTCCTGGGTCTGGCTCTCATCCTCTGCTCCAAACCTTCATACATAGTCAACATCTGGATCACCTCTTGGTCAGTCCGTTTTAGTGCACACATCTCAGCCTCCTTGAAGTAGCTGTCATGATTCTTAAGTTGGTGATGTCTAGAAAATATAAAAACAGAGAAATGCTCACTGAGGAGCCACTCAGTTCACAGTTAGCAATGGTATGATCAGTAAATGTATCAAAATCAATATATGAAAGTGGCGCAGATGTCATGTTATTGGATCATTGAAAGATAACGAGCACATGCAATACATGGTACCATTTATTGACACCCATTGAGTGTTTAAACTGTACCCCTGTGTTTTGGTGCATAATGCCAATTTAAGTGGATGTTAGCAATTGGGATTCTAAAAACTTGAATTTTAATTAACTTCATTAATTATGTATAGCACAAATGGTACTTAGAGTTGGGTGTACACAACGTGCACTTTGATTCTGTGATTCAAAGTGAGAGATACATTGGCAGCTGGTAGTACTTCTGTTGTGGTGATTAGTAAATCTGTTAAAGTTATTTTTAACAGAAGTTGTCATAAGTTATGGGAGTGATGTAGTCTTCATAGGTTCATAGATAGGTACTAGGCTATTGGCCCTAGGGCCTATATAAGCCTAGCCAAAAAGGTACCCTGGCTTTCGCCACCCAAGAAAATTATTTTCCTGTGCCTCTGTTGAGCAGAGCCACAGAAATGATCCCCGGGGTGAATTTCCTATTTCCCATCAAATCATCAAGATTTTTCTTGGAGTGCTAATGAGGAGCTTTGTTTGATATAGATAGGTAGTTTGTTACAGAGTATGGGAAGTCTCTGGGACAGGACTCTATCCCTCCAGCATGTTCTGTTTATTGTGGTGACAAGGTTTAGGTCCCTAGAGCATGTAGCTTGGAGGGATTGGGATTTCTTTAAGTGGAGCATGTCCAACAGCTCTGGGTTTGACATAGCTTTGTATGTTAGGCAGAGATCGCCTCTGAGTAGGCGATATGCAACAAAGTAAAGCTGGAGTTTTTTGAGATGATCTGCGTAGGGCATCTGTTTGAGACTGGATAATCAACTTTGTGAGGTATTTCTGCGACCTTTCCAGTTGATGTAGATGTCTTGTGACATACATACCAAAAGGGGTATTGTACTCTATAATGGGTCTAATGAGTGATGAATAGATGGGAACAGTTACCTCTTATTTCCTGGATGATAAACATTTTATGATGAGGTCTGCCATGTAGAAAGATTTCCTGACTACTGTGCCAATGTGATTATCAAAGGAGAGACTACTGTCCACCTGTGTCCCAAGGTCTCTTATCACACTTTCGATGTTAAGTAGACTACTGCCTATGTGGTAGTTCATGGGTACAAAGTTTTTACCAAAAGGGATGACAATGCACTTTTTGGCATTGAGCTTGAGGCCATGGCTTTGACACCAGGCATCTGTCTTTTGTAGGATGTTCACATCATTAGGCGTTTCGATTATGGCTCCTAGTTTGCAGTCATCTGTGAACTTCATTAGCCAAGGCAATGGCTTTGGCACCAGGCATCTGTCTCAGTGAGGCCCTTTTGTAGGATGTCCACATCATTAGGAGTTTCGATTATGGCTCCTAGTTTGCAGTCATCTGTGAAATTCATTAGCGAAAGACCTTCTGTGTTAGCCAGTACTTCAGAGAACTAGATACCAAACAGGAGAGGACCCAGGACTGAACCCTGTGGTACTCTACTTGTCACTGCTCTGAAGTCAGATTTGGGGTCTGCTACTTTCATAGTGTGGGTTCTGTCAGTGAGCCACTTGGCAAGCCATCTTGTGACATAGGGATTTATACCTAGTTTAGTGGGTTTATCTATAATTCCAGAGTGGGGGATGGTGTCAAAAGCTTTGTCGAGATCTAGATAGGTTGTGTGAACCACCTTACCCTCATCTGCAGCTTTGGTGACTGCTTCAAAGAAGTCTATCAGGTTTAGGAGACATGATCTGCCTTTTACAAACCTGAACTGAGTGGGTCCAGAGTTTGGAGATTACCATCGTCTTTGTTTGTAAGTTCCATGATGATAATTTCCATGGCCTTGCAGAATAGGCTCATCAGGCTAATGGGGCGGTAGTTCCCGGGGTCCGTCGTGGATCCCACTTTGTGGAGTGGGATAACCGTGGCTGTGTGCCATTCAGTGGGCACAAACCCTGAGGTGAGGCTATGATTGAACATGGTACTTAGGTGGGGTGCCAGTTCATTCTGTAGTTCATATAGAACCCAGCCTGGAATGTTGTCAGTTCCCATGGATGTTGTGTTCTTGACTTTGGAGAGTGTGTTTTTTACCTGTGCAGCCATGATTAAAGGAAATGTGCATTCTTCCAGTATACAGATGGGCCCTTTAAGGGGTGAGAAGGGGGTAAGGTTAGCACTGAACCTGTCTGCCAGGATGTTGACAATATCATTTAGTTCTGTATATTTAGTGCCATTGTGCTATAACTCAGAGCAGATCTGGATGTTGCCATTGAGATTCTTGACATAGCTATAGAATGCTTTGTGGTTGTCTTTAGAAACAGTGGCAATTTTGTTTTCGTAACTAGCTTTGGAGGATTTTATGAGGGGATCTCAGCTTCTTACTGAGGCTGACCAGGGAGTTTCTCCAAAAATGGGATTTTACTTTTTTTTTGTAACAGTTTCTTTCTTCTGTTGTAGAGTTTGGTTATGGCAGGGGACCACCAGATTGGTTTCCTTTTTTTGGAGGATAGCATCCTGGGTCTGTTAGAGATAGCATGATCCATGCACTCGTGTAAGTGCTTATAAAGTGGATTTGTGTAGGATTCAGCAGTTGTACCTCTATTGTCTGTCTGAATGAGCGTCGTGAAGTTTGCCGCTACTGTCTTAAGAAGTGTGAAGTTGGCTTTGGAGAAATGTATGTATGTGATGTTGTTATATTTCTTCATTCTTGTCTTGAACTTTACACATATAGGTGTTGTTCTTCTGAATAGTTTATTTCACTGTCATATGTGATTATATAGATAGACTTCCATTAAAAATGTTAACAGCATATCATCCTCAATTCTTACTGGCCATTCTGTGCATTTTGCTGTGTAACTATGGAAGGCTATGGATTACTACACCATCCATATCTAGTATGTGATGTTGTTATATTTCTTCATTTATGTCTCCTAACAAAATTGTTAAAAAACATGTGCTGTTGCTGGTATGAATATGTCTTCAATGATGATTCTTAAACGTGTTATCAGTACTGGCACAATATACTAAGGATCTGTACTGTCTGTGGCCTGGCTACAAATCCTATGGTTTATCCACACATTCTGTAAGTTCTTTAAATTTTTATTTGCTGTAGAATTTGAGTGTCATATGCAAGCTGACTCATGTGGTATGATGCTGTTATCTCTGGACTTCTATGCAATATGCATATTTATATATATTTAGGGGTTTTAATCCTACTCACAAACAAAGAGATTGTATGTTATGATTTTACCAAAGATATGCATGAAAGTATTGTTACTTGTAATATAGCACATTAGTATTTATAAGTTGCAAAGCTGTCCAGGCATTTTCAATGCACCAGAATCCATAATGATTATACTGACATATGCTGATCACAGAATGAAATGTATAAATGGGCTCAAAAATGAATATTACCATGTGTGTATCACTGTCTTTCAGATGGCCAACCATCCTAGGGATGACAACTTCTCCATCCAGGAAAATTACATCATAATTGATGCTCTCCCCAACATGGAAGGATACTCCTGGGCCATTCAGGTGATACTATTTGGAAAAATTAAATCTGGATGGACCTCAACAATATGATCAATGTAGCTGGAGGCCACAACCAATCCTGTGAGGCCTATAGATGATGCTGCACCATCCCTCATGCAGCCAATAGATTTACATGTTATGAGAGATCAAGGGATGCCAACAGTATTGGACCACCACTGACCACCTCTGATGACTTCACAGTATTTTGAACCTCACTAAATACAGCAATAGGGGAGTGACACATACCTTGTGGTGGATTGAAGCTGGAGTTGCAAGATAATCATGTAGGTATTTATTTCCATTACAGGGATATGTATTGAGATAATCACTGCATATTACTGTAGCATGCATATTCATGTGTTATTGTTTTTGATTTACAGCACCAGAGTTGTGCTGTGAACACACATTCAAATAGGCTGAACAAATGAGCTACAAAAAAAGCTGTCCAAACAACATTTGTAAAGCTATTTGCATTAATATTCATGGGTCCCTCTACTTCATGCCTAAACCAGGGATAGCCAGGTGAGTGCCTCTGTACTATTATTGTGAACACCACCTTGTTAGTGTCTCAACCTCTCATGGCACTGCTGTTTACTGTTATATCATTGTTTCCCTATCATTGTACACTACAGGTTCATCCAGGGAGGGGCAAGCCATGCATTCTCAAGTACAGACAGACCAGGTATGTTACAGCAAAATTGTCATAGCTTTCAAAAATGTGTAGCACACATAATGCCAGATACTTTTTCAATATTTGTCAATAGAAGCCCAGATGGTGTGCAGTTGCAACATCCACCATATGAGTACTTACAGACAATATTACTGTGTTGTATATGTGATGCTGTTAGTATTCTTTTTGCTAAATACATGTCTGTGCTGTCTTTCTCTTTACTTTCTTACTGCAGGATCCACAGCACCACCCACAACCTTTCCACAGCAGGATTCTGTCAGTGGTATGCTATTAAGTATGCTTCATATCTGTCCTTGCTGTTACTCCTGTGGTTGACCTCCATTAATATTGTGTCCTTCTTAACATTCTTAGGTCAGTTTGAATCAACATCCTCAAGTGCACATATGAGTGGTATGTATATGTCACACATTCTGTATGTTTTAACTATGCTCAACTGGTTAATGGTATAAATGGTATGATCATTAATGCAGTTTTTTTTTCGACACTAGTTGAAGCTCATCCCTGTTCAACACCACCATCTTCCCATGAGTGTTTGCCAAGTGTATATTTTATGCATCATGTGTCATGTAGCCATGTAAACAGATTATATATTTATTTTATGTACATTCCATAAAACAAACATACAACAGACTGCAAGTGAAGTCATTAGTGTTTTTAACATTGCAGTCAGATATATACGCCACATGTCTTTGATGATATCCATCATTTAATCTAGGCACATTGTGCTGTTCTGTGCTTTGTATCTTGTTGCACATCAACTATCTGCATCATCCAGCAGCCCATCCAGTGATCATTATGGTCTTCGAGATGTGCTTCAGCATGGTATTATGGTCCCTGGCACAGAGGACCTTGAGTTGTTTGGAAAGTTCATCCATGAGGTTGACAGTGATGTTACATCAGATGTAGCCTCAGATGTGGAGGTCCACTTCTCTAGCCATTCAGAGGATGCTGCTATAGTGGATGTTGGGTGAGGCTGTTGACCTACACTCCACAGTTGAGACCACTGCTGCTAGCAGTACCACACAACAACCAGGAACAAGATGTCACAATGGACATAGGTGAGCAGATGTTATGCATGGTGTCAGAGGGTGTCCACCTTCTACCTCTGGTGAATTAATGTTCACAACAATGGCATCATTTAGACATTTGTGCACTTGCCTTGCCACTGATCATGTGGCACATCAGCTATGTGTCATGCATGAAGGACAAGAGCACAGGCACAGTGAGATTAGAGCACAGGCACAGTGAGATTATGGCTGCATTGACCACTCAGAATTAGAGTCTGCTAGCTGTGGCATGGTCGGTGGAAACCCTGGCAGTACTGCAGCAGTGCCATACTACCAGCAGGATGCTGCATTCCATGAATGTGCTCAGCAGATTGCAACCTGTGAGAGGTAGGCCAGCTGTCTGCAGAGCCACGTCTGGCCATCAAGAATCACTGTTTGTGGTCCAACCTGCACAGATTTCAACTGCTGGCCCATCTGCTGAGGTCTCACCAGTCACAAGGCCTTCAACTTACAGTCATGCTCCTTCATCTCAACATGCTTTTGTAGCCACATCAGTATCCTTTGTGGAGCAGCTAGGGCAAGATGTGTCTGTATGTGGTCAGGGCAGAGTGGACCATGGTGTGAAAAGTAAGTGAGGTCACCTGAGACTGCATTAGAGTGAATCCAACAGTGTAGTACACATAGCTGGCTCATATAATTGCAATACCATTGTACTGTAATATGTGTTTTCTGTAATTAAAATTTCTACATTATGTCCTACGTGATTTCTTTTTTTCCATGTTATTATATTTTAGAGGTATGTATGTGTAGCACTGACATGTGCCCCTTATTGTTTACCAAACGGTGATACAACAATCTGACTGTATAAGCATACCTGTGGCCATTGTGCCCTGAGCTGATGACCTGTGTTTTGACACATTATGTTCATGATGGAATATGTTATGCTCATGTTATAAGTGATCCTCAGTGTGTACATCTAGTGGGTAATTCCCATTTGGTGCAATCTGTGTTGCTGTGGTGGGGCAACAACTGAACATCAATGTTCATTCTGTGTCCTCATATAGATGTGGCATTTCATGACTCAGATATCTGGGTCTGGTGCCGCTGTGTTGCCTGGGCCTGCCTTTGTGGTTGCTCCCTACATTGCTTATGCCTGTGACTTCTATCCAATATGTCCTTCTGCTCCTCCTCCAATACCTGTGGGATGTACTCTTAAGACATTTGGAGTTCTTGGGGTAATTCACCCATACATGCAGCTGGAAGACCGCCATGTTCTCTGGTTAGCATGTTGTGTAACATGGCACATACTGTTATCATCCATGCTGTATTTTCAGATGTGTATTGCAGTGCAACTCCAGATGTGTCTAGACATCTGAACCTAGCTTTTAATACACCAAACGCATGCTCTGTGTGGTCTGTGGTATTTCTGGTTGTTGCATGTGCTCTGTTGTAGGCCTCCTGTGCAGGGATTGATGGTTCATGGTACAGGGTCAATAGCCACAGCTTAAGTAGATAGCCACAGTCACCTATTGTGGGGAATAAAAACAGTTTTGTTCATAATGGATATTGTTGAGAAGGGTATTCTCAAACTGCATCCTAGCTGTGTTCCTGTACTTACTCAGTAGCAGTCCATCAGGTATTTCATCATGCTGGAATGCAGAAGATAGTCCACTTTCCCTCCATATGGCGGTATCATGGACACTTCCAGGGAGTGCTGCCATGAGGTTTGTGAAGCTGCCATCTGCTGCACACGACCTGGCAATTGATGGATGGTCATCCCTTTCTGTTTATGTATCAGTCTGCTTCTGGATGTACTGGTGTCTTGATAGATATCTGTGTGCAATCTGTTAGACTCTGTACATGTGGGAAGTTTGCTATGTTATAGACATGGTGCACTATAGGAGGTTTACGGTATTAAACAATGTAGACTGTAGCTTGGCTGGATTTTTTTGAAATTTTTACCAAATGGTTTGTCCGTGTGATATATTTACCCTTTGGTTTGGATATTATTTTGGATATTTTGTAGATACCCTAATGCTATTGAAAAAGGCTAGATTTTAAGCTCTGTGTTTGCAAAGTATTGCAAAACAATCCGCTTATGTTGTACTGAAAAGGTCAACTGAAAGCTAGAACATGACATGTCTAAAGCTAGTGGGATTTGGCTCTATTGTCCTGAAAGTACACATCAAGACTTCAGTATATAGATGGGTCTACCTGAGACTATCAAAACACCACATCATTGAAGACGAATTCATGGAGATGAAATCTTCGAAACTTGAAAACATTGCACACCCAGATAATCAAAAATAAATCCCAGGAAATGAACAACTCGGCCACCATGGTCAACATTGCCCTTTCACCCTCTGTAGTCTGATTTTGGAGTTGGTATAATTAGTTAGGGGGTGAGGGGGTGAAGCCACCCACTTTGGAAGGTTTTACTTCCTTCGTTGTTTGTTTTTTATTGTCCTGGTGGCCAAGTGGTTCTTTTCCTGAGGATGGCTTTTGGAGTTCCAGGTGTTCGATGTTTCAAAGTTTCAAAGATGTTGTGTCGATGAATTCATCTTCAGTGATGTGGCATTTTGATATTTTGAAGAAGACCCATATATATATATATATGTGTGTGTGTGTGTGTGTGTGTGTGTGTGTGTGTGTGTGTGTGTGTGTGTGTGTGCATATATATCTGTGGATATATATATATATATATATATATATATATATATATATATATATATATACATGTGTATATGTATATATATATACATGTGTATATGTATATATATATATATATATATATATATATATATATATATATATATATTCATAACCTTCCATCAAAATACACAGTATCTATTCACCAATGATTGACGCCTAATCAAAGAATTAGATAAACACTGATCCACAAAGGATCAAAGAAATAGAGAAACACAGTCCCCTGGATTTATGAAGCCCTTTATAGCATGCAGGATTAGTTTAAGAGCTATGTTTGGCAATATGGCCTATGTGCGATCCTGGAACGAGCTCCCGGGAAGTGCACGTGAGCTCTTAGGCTAATCCTGTATGCAAATTACCCTCATTTGTAGGTGAAAATCATGCAAATGAGGGTAATATGTGATCAAGGAAGCTGGCAGCTGTCTGTGCAGGACGAGTGCAGTGTGCAGAAATGTACTTGGTTAGTAACCAAGTACAGTTCTGCAATCTACAAAATGGAGCTATGACCTCCAAATAAAGGCTGAATATCATTGAGGAAGCATGCCAATGTCCATGTAGAAGGCCATTGGCATTGCAAAATGTAAATAAAAAAAAATAAACAACTTTTAATTTTCTTTTCGCCGAGCTCACCTGGTTAAGCATAGGGCAGCGACGTGCAAACGGGATTGGGGGGAAATTAATAAAATAAACCTAAAATAAGCATTCTAACTAAAATCTGTATTCTGCCATTCAAGTCAATGGCAGTCAGAAGATAACCTGGCCAGTGAGTAATGGTTGCTAAGGGGGGAGGCTCAGTGTGGGACATGTAACTATGCATTAGCAGGCAATTCTATGCAAATGAGGGAAAGGTTAGTGAATCTCAGATTTTCCCAGGGTGTGAGGCAGGTCCCAAGATTGTAAGAGTATAAATAGCTGGGTGCAAGACAAGGCTATTGGTGACATCATGGGGGTGTGTGTCAGGCATACTGTAAGTGGATTGGAGACCTGTGGCTTGTGATTGCCCCTAGCTTAGCACAGCTAAGCTAGGGGTGTGTCTAAACCTGCCTAGCACTCCCTACAAAGTGCAAGCGGGTGTGCGTGCTGCACACTGGGTTGTACAGGAAGAAAAAGGAAGTTAAACCAGGAAAAAGCAGCTCTGTGCACATTTGAGCACTCCATTTGCGCGGCGCGCCCCCGGGCTTAAACAGGGAGGCAATGGGAAGGGAAGACAGCAGTAGGCAGGTAATCAAGGAGAACTAGCTTAGCGGACAGGTGAAATGTATCAGAATCAGCCAATTACACAGGCAGCAGACCAGCCCAGGCCAGCACACCACTATAAACTATGCAAACACTATCCCCCCTTGTTTTTCCCAAAAAACTCTGCACCACTGGTGTATACAGACAGGGAAATTTTACAAAACAAAAGCAAGAGAAAAAAATTTAGGGGCTGCTCTTGCTATCATAAACCAACATGTGCAAGGTGCTGAGGGTGATGATGGTGTGAATGCTGCTGAGCAACACACAGTGAGGAGACAGAGAAGAGTGTACAGACCCAGGGTAACCTACCAGGGGCTACATGAGCTGGAGATAGTGGAGCACTATAGGGTGGACAGGGACCTCCTACAGCATATTGTTGAGCTGTGCTGGCCACACCTGACACACAGAACCAACAGAGGGGAACCCATCCCAGTGGATACCAAGGTATGTGTATGCCTAAGAATATTAGCTACAGGTACCTTCCAAAGGCCAACTGGGGATATTATGGGGATCTCACAGGCATCAGCATCCAGGGTACTCCACCAGTTCCTGGATGCCATGTCAGCACATGTCAATGATCATGTATATTTCTCCATCACCCATGAGATGTTGGCCAGCAATATGTGTCTCTTCCACCAAATAGCAGAATACCCTGAGGTAGTGGGTGCAATAGACTGCACGCACATACGCATTAAAGCACCACCAAGTGAGCGGGGTAGGGTCTACATCAACCACAAGGGCTTTCCCTCCATCAACTGCAGGCCGTGTGCGATGCTCAGGGCATAATAATGAATGTGTGTGCTGGCTGCCCTGGAAGCTAACACAATTACCACATCTGGCATCTGATGCAGCTGTACCAGACATTTGCCAATGGGGAATCTCACACGGTCACCTAGTGGGGGATTCTGGATATGCACTGGAGCCATGGCTGATGACACCCATCAGAAATGCACACACACCCGAACAAGAACTCCATAATGAGACACACACACAAACACGAATCATAATAGAGCATCTGTTTGGGATGCTCAAGTCATGTTTCTGGTGCCTGGACACATCCGGTGGAGCTTTGCAGTACTCACAAACTACATGTACCCAAATTGTCCATGTATGTGCCATGCTACACAATAGGATCCTGCAGAAACAGCTGCATCAGGAACAGCATGGGGCAGGGCCACACAGCCCCCCACCAGTGCCAAGGCCTGCACAAGCGCAGAGTGACTCGGAGGAGGAACAACCTGAACCTGCCCCAGTAGGCAGAAGGAGGCATGCCAAGTATGCCCTGGCCTTGGCAAAGAGGCAATGCATAGCACATGCACTGACACAGTAGGAACCCAGGGATTGACACCTCTTTCCAACTCGCACATACAGTAAAAGGGATGTCAAACATGACACTACCTGTGCTCAACTATGTATAGGGAGTGTACTATGTGCATCCAACATAGGCAGCCCTGCAGCACCACCCTCAATACCGGGACACCCACAAGGTAAGTGACTCACACATGCCAGTCGGGGGGGGCACATACCCAACAACAGTCACAGTCAGCAGGATAGGTGTAGACAAACACAAACAAATGCTGTACTGTGGCCTCTGAATGAGCCCCATGGGTAACCCGTACCCCAGCCCTACACAGACAGACTACAGCAGGCCAGCCAGTTGGATGTAAGTTGTGAAGTCTAGTAAGTCAGAAACTAATATGTAGGTAGTGAAAGCTATGATCTGTAGTACACTGGTATGCCATTAGCCAGCACAATAGGTAAGACTACAGACTGAAATGGTGTACCTGACATACCAGTACAGTCCTAGCAACTGTGTAAAAGTGTAAGGTGTGCCCCACCATCCTATGTACACTTATAGTAACAGTCAGGTGTGCCCCCCCACCCCTGTGAAGAAATGGTCAGGTGCCCCCCCCCGCTATGCAGAAATGTAGCAACAGTCAATGCCAAATGACTGATTTGTACCTTGCAGACACAGCATGCTACTTGTCCATGTACAACACAAAGGTCATCACCACCGTATAAACCACCTGACTTGATCCACACATGCAATATTGATGGCCATACTGGGCATGCTCACACACTTAGTGGAATGAAGGCAATGTCAGTCAACAACATACTGAAAGCCCATACTGGGCAAGCTCACACACTTAAACACAAGAAGGACATGTCAGTAAACAACAGTGGACCAGACATATCTGGCAGTTGCAGTTCTCAGTGCAGACACATGTCAGTATGCACCACTCCTGCCTTGCACACACAGTGAATAGGAATACAGACATATATGTAAGGACAACATACTATAATACGCCAAAGGTAGACGGACATAGATGTGTTGAAGAGGGGACCATGACAAGGAGCCATCTGGGCCTGTCCCACCCAGCACACAGCCAAAGGGCCCCAAACACATCAGGTGCAGGTGTCACTCACTGCAGATACTAGCCACCAGTATCTGTCAGCATGACGGCATGTTGCACGTGCCAGCTGTGCAACATGACTGTACAAGGAAGTTGTCACCTAGTAGCTGTATACATGTACCTGTGGCATATGACCCTGTGTGTGCCCGCATGCGGCATGTCAACCCCTACATGAATGGGTTACAGCCCATGCATACACCGCTCTCCCAATAGCAGTATCATGACAAGCCTGCTGAGGTCATCCGATGTGAAATACACATTTGGAGGAGCTGTAGCTCAGTAATCCCCATGGTGCATCCCATAACTGTGTACTACTGTACTGATAAACTAGTTAGGTAGTAGTCCTAACCCCATACTTGGCAACTGTGTGAGTATGTGTATGTGTGCATGTCTCAGTCTCTGCCTGTGTAAAGAGAAATGCTTTCAAGGCTACTCACACATAGTACAGTTCATATACGCAACATTGGCAAGGCTGCTGATGTCACACACCTAGAAATACACCTCTGGGGATATCATATTCCAGTAATCTCCGGAGCGTGTCTTGTAACTGCATACTACTGTAGTGTGATAAAGTAGTTAGGTAGGTGCTTTAACCCTAAACCTGGCAACTGTGTGTGTGTGTGACTGCGTAGATAGCAATGTTTTTTAGGCCACACACACCCCGTACAATACACATACTCGGCTTTGGCAAGGCTGCTGATGTCACTCACCTAGAAATACACCTCTGGGGAAATTATAGCCCAATAATCTCTGTAGTGCATCCTGTAATTGTGCACTGCTGTAGTGTGATAAAGTAGTTAGGTAGGTGTTCTAACCCCAGACTTGGTGCTTGTGTGTGTGTGTGTGTGTGTGTGTGTGTGTGTGTCTGACTACGTAGAGAGCAATGCTTTTTAGGCCACTCACACCCCGTACAATACACATACTTGACTATGGCAAGGCTGCTGATTTCACTCACCTAGTAATACACCTCTGGGGAAATCATCGCCCCATAGTCTCCATAGCACGTCCTGTAACTGTGCACTGCTGTAGTGTGATAAAGTAGTTTGGTAGGTGTTCTAACCCCAGACCTGGCAACTGTGTGTGTGTGTGTGTGTGTGTGTGTGTGTGTGTGTGTGTGTGTGTCTTGAGTGTGTACAGTGCAATGCTTTTTAGGCCACTCACACCCCATACAATACACATACTTGACTTTGGCAAGGCTGCTGATGTCACTCACCTAGAAATACACCTCTGGGGAAAGCATAGCCCAGTAATCTCCATAGCGCATCTTGTAACTGCATACTGCTGTAGTGTGATAAAGTCGCTAGGTAGGTGTTCTAACCCCAGACCTGGAAAATTTGTATGTGTCTGACTGTGTAGAGAGCCATGCTTTTTAGGCCACTCACACCCCATACAATACACATACTCAACTTTGGCAAGGCTGCTGATGTCACTCACCTAGAAATACACTTCTGGGGAAATCATAGCCCAGTAATCTCTGTAGCACGTCCTATAACTGCACACTGCTGTAGTGTGATAAATTAGTTAAGTAGGTGTTCTGACCCTCTTGGCAATTGTGTGTGTGTGTGTGTGTGTGTGTGTGTGTGTGTGTGTGTGTGTGTGTGTGTGTGTGTGTGTGTGTGAGTCTTTGTGTCTCTGTCTGTTCATGACTGAGTGATGGACAATGCTTTTTAGGTCACACACACTCCTAAGAATTCATATACCCAGTGTTGGCAAGGCTGCTGATATCACTCACCTAGAAATGCACCTCTGGGAAAGGCATAGCCCAGTAATGTCTGTAGTGCAGCCTGTAACTGTGTACTGTTGTATTGTGATTTAGAACTGTGGTAGGGTTCCATCACCACCCATGGCAGTTCTGGATGTTTTGTGTGCATTTCAATGTTTGCGTATGGAGCAATGCATCATAGGCTACTCACGTCTAGTACAATTCAAATGCCCTACGTTGCCAATCCTGCTGATGTTATTCATTGTGAAATACTACTTTGGTGAGAAAGTTCCCTGAAATCCTTGTGGTGCAACCTATCACTGCACCATGCTGTAGTCTAATATAGGCTTTGGCAGGGGTTCTATACCCATACATGACAGCTGTGCATGTTTTGTGTGTGTCTCACTGTTTGTATAGGGAGCAATGCATTTTAGGCTAGTCACTCGCAGTGCAGGTGAAATGCCCTACTTTGGTAATCCTGCTGATGTCAGTCACTGTGAAATACACCTTTGGGAAAGAAGTACTCCAGTAATGTCTGTGGTGCATGCTATAACTGTGCAGTGTAATAAACTAGTTAGGTAGGGGTTCAATTCCCAGACATGAAAGGTGTGTGTGTGTAACTCTCAAGCTGTGTAGAGGTGAGTGTGTGACACCTGTGGCCAATGTGGAGGGGTTTTGCTTATTACTTTTATGGTGGCCCTACTATATATCACAATGTCAACCATAAAGGGATAACAGATGTAAATTATCTGGGAGGCTGGGGTGCCATACCCATACACGTGACATCAAGGCCAACCAATCCAAATTAGCAACCCCACTATTACCCAGAGCATACACTCAACCCATGTGTCATACACACACACATGCCTAGGCAACAGCCAATTTGTGGTCAGTACACTGCATATTGGTCACTGATAGTAACTATGCAGTGATAGCAGTGGGCTAGAGAGGGCATGTCACCCTGGCCATCTGTCCAATATGCACGTACATGCAGACAGTGCACCTCCACCATGTTCCCCAATGGACACCTGCACCACCTGCGGTGCCTTCACATGTGACCCACAATGAACATACCATGCCTGACAACATGCCCTGTATGGACAGATGACACTGACATCAGGGAATGCTGTTGGCATGCTATCAATATATTTGAAGGGTAAACCTGCTGCCCATTACCATTTCCTGCACAGGTGGGCAAGACTGGCACAACTGATGATAAGCTGTGTTCACAACATGGGCCAGATGCCCCAGGTACAGTTCCACATGTCACTGTACATGCATGTGGGAGGTGTGCACATCCCAGACACCATCCATGTCATGGACTAAGGAACACATACATGGCATGTGGTGTACAGCATTGGCCACACACAATAGTCTCCCAGCTGATTAGATGGGGGATGCAATACCCACCTGTGTGGGCAAATGCAGTAACTACAGCCCTGAGCCACAATGCAGACCATTGTCATGTGGCCTGATACCATGGTATACCCATTGCCTACCCTTGTTCAGCCTGCTGGCACAGTTAACCACCACACACCTGTGAAGACATGCACCCATGCATGTCAGAACTGGCACCCTGTGTGTACATGTGTGTTTATGTTGTATGGTGTGTATGTCCACATCCACACTCACTACAACTCCCCAGGGCATACTGAAGCATGCTGTCTGATGTCTGACATCTCCTCATACTCTCTGCCCATACGGTCTCCGTATGACCTGTGTGGTGCATGTGATACCTGCACATTGATGTGTTGTGGCAATCCCACTACTGATGAGTTGCACTCCTGGCCCTGCCAAGTGTGTCAATGTGTGTGCATCCCTGTGTGAGTGTGCCTGTGTTGACACTGTCACATGTTTAAGCAGACAGGCATGTGTACGACACCTACCGTATATCTACTGTATCCCTGTTGCAGATGTCACTCACCCTGACATATATGTTCTGAGTGCTCTACATCAGGTAATTGTGGTGCATACAATAACTGCATTGAACTGTAATAGCACTACATAGTTGTTGGGGGGTTGATACCCTGTGCTGGTTGGTGTGTTATACAAACATGCTTCAGTTTTACCCTCCCAAACCTCCCTGACATGTATCTGCATCTGTCTGCCTCCCCCACTCCCTCTCTGGTGGATGTGGAGACCCACACCTGCCTTGTTTAGGCAGCAGCATGTGTATGTTATGTGATGCTCATGATCAGCTGATAGCCTCTGCACAAATTAGCCCTCCCCTAGCTGATTACATGTGGAACAGCTGTGGTAACAATCCCATAGCCAATTGCATGGAAACACACTCCAATACCTAGGAACATCATGGTGGTGTTGGGCCTTTGCAGTCATTGTGAGCTGGAGCAAGATTTGATGTTTGGCAAACAGCATCCAAGATGGATTGGGGATTTACCTCTAACAACATTCACTGTGGAAAGAGGGCAACCAACTGGAGGGGGATGTGCCTGACCTGACTGCAGACTTTAAGTGCTGCCATACTGCAATTGGAGTAATGTTGGGTTAACAGTGTTTGTCTGGATATGCCTGTCGTACATGTCGCAATACCTCCCATGTCAGTTCCATGTATATGAGGAATCCCCATCTGCAGGGTCATCTGCAGACTGGGCAGCTTTGTGCCTATGGTTTCATGTGTTAGCCACAGTGCATCAATCCGTGGAATGCAGAAGGTAGTTTGAGGATTGCAGTCTGTAGATGGTGAAGGCCATGACAGTTACTGACTTCATATCCCTCATAGGACATATGTTGCAACAAACCCTGTTACAATGGAAATTATACGGGGTTATCACAGTAACATGTCTATAATGGCCCTGTGTATGTGCTGTCAGCCACACCTCTGTCAACCTTTGTACATATGGCGTGCATGAAGTGGTGCATATGTGATGTACACCATAAATACTGTCATCATATCTGAAAACAACCTAGTGATATATCAGATTGCTACACATGTCATGTACAGTAGTGGTTATATTTCATGACATAAGCTGGACATTTTGTGGATGATTGTACAGTACTGAGGTCATGTAGTGATGGTGAATGTTGGCAGTGTGTGTAATGTTAATATGCACCTCAGCCTGTGTACAGACTGTGGTAGATGTCATTGTTCTACCTCCCTTTCTCTCAGATGTTACGTGCTGCTCCACTGTACAGTACCATTTTGCTGTACATGTTTGCAAGGCCATACACATGCATGTCCCATACCACAGACAGCCATCATGACATACTGTGTAGCAGCCCAGTATATGTAGGGTCATTCTGTGAGTGGCACATATGAGGATGGTATAGAACAGATAGTCAATATTCTGTAATATTATGCTAGCTTACCATATGTGGCTGTGGCTGTGTTCACATTGGTTGTGGTTATGCACTGTCACACAGGTGTATCTTACCCTGTTCTGTGACATGGCTGTTAAGCCTGCTATATATGCAGGCACATGTGCATTACCCCATACGAGAAGTAGGCCAGTGTTGAGCCAGTCTGCCTGTAGCCTGCACAGTGCATTGTTACATGCCTAGCAGCTTAGTGTACTTAACCAGTGGGATGTTATGTGCAGATACTCACCAGATGTACTGTTGTTGTCCCTCCCTTAAACATTATGTATGTCAGACAGAGCAGTGGGATGCTGTACAGATGTATGTCAATATCTAGTGGGTGGTATGTGTCCATGGCACCCCTGTACCAGTGGCCATTATGTGTCAGGCCAGACAGGAGTGTGTGAATCCAACACCTATGGTGCCAAATGTATACCAGTAGTTATGTGTTATGCTCATCTACATGGCTGCCTACATCCATATTGTCAGGCCTGGCACACGTGGTGCACTAAGGGATCATGTGTATACCTCTGGACTGTACAAGTTGTGTCCAAAGCTCCACATATATTGGCCAATATCTTTGTTGCACTCCACAGGGGCATTACGTGCTAGCAGCGGTACCTTACAATTATTTCCTTAGGATGTCTGTCAGTAGCCAATGGCACACATGTTATAAGCAGATGTCAGCATCCACACACACCATGTCTGTGAAGACAATCCCAATGACAGTAGCAACACTCTAGTAATATACCTGCTATACATAGCTGTCATTGCCTTGCACTACTACTGTGGGACTGTCATCGTGCTGCACCCAGCCCCACCTCGCCACCTGTGAGGGGAAAATGGAACAGACTGTAAGACCTGTACAACACTGCTAAATGGTAAATACACACACACACACAAACACACACACATACACACACACACACACACACACACACACACACACACACACACACACACACACACACACACACATGTGCAGACATGGCCACACACACAGACATACACACATGCAGTAGAAATACATGGCAACCCATACACTCCACCAGACAGCACCTGTAGACAGCTCCCGCAACCCCATAACACACACACAATAGCAGGCAATGGTGCAGTACAGTATCACACACATACCTGTAATTACACACATGTCAGCATGCAGGACATATGGGGCTCAACAGCATGCAGTGCAACTGTAGTCAATCCCCGTTAGCAACATTATACATGGCTGTGATGCATGGCCTCTGTTTGTCGATGATGGCCCTCCCCCTGGAACCCACTGCACCCATGTCCACAGCATTGCTGTGCATCTGTTCAGCACCCTGGCATGTACTGTGCACTATACCTCATTGGTGTACACACCACTGCAGGATGCATCTCTGTGTGTCAGGTGTGTTTCTGCTGCTGCTCACAGCCTCTATGTGTTCCTGGATCACATGTGGACACATGTTTAGTGAATGCTTGATGTGTATTCTCATATGCTATCATCAGTGGTGCATGTATGAGTGGTAGACTACCATTAGACCAACCACAGAGACAATGTACTGTACCAATGGTGAGTGTAGAGAACATTATTGACCATGATTGGGTCCTGGCTGATGTTGCCTGTGGTACACATAGGTTCATAGTTGATTACTGGTCTATTGGTCCTCTGGCCTACATAAGCCTAGCCACAGGGGTTCCCTGCCATGCACCACCCACTAATGTTATTCCCCTGTGGTCCCAGTCAAGCTGTGACACAGACATGCTCCCCAGGGTGTATTCCCCATTCCCCATCCAATTGCCAAGTGTTTCTGTCAAGAGGGCCAATGAGTAGCATTACCTGACATGTATGCGAAGCCCATTCAGAGTCTGAGGATTCCTCAGGACAGGGCCCTATCCCTCCAGTATGTTCTGTGTAATGTGTTGATTAGGTTTAGGACCCTGGAACATGAGTTAGCAGAGGGAGTGGGATGTCATTATATGTAGCATGTTCAACTGGTCTGTGTATGACATAGCTGTGTATGTTGGGCAGATGCCAGCTGTGCTTGGGCAATGTGCACTGGAGGGTAGCCACAGTTGTCTGGGATGGACTGTGTATTGCATGTGCTTGAGGCTGGTAATCCCATTAGTGAGGTGTGTGCTGTGTCAGTGCACATGTACAGCATGCATTATGGGTAGGTGTGTTAGATGTCTACATGGCCTACACCTTAGCTATGACATGCACAGTGAATTGCCAAGCATAACTTTAAACCATACTCCCCATCATCCGGCCGCTGCCTTGCTAGTATCCCAGAGGTACCTGCATTGACATGGGATAGAGTTGATGTCAGTGGCCACAGCTGTGGCATTGCTACAGGGTGGCTGCAATATTACAATACAACAACAGCTGAAGTCCACAGTACTACAGTGTATGCATTACTGTTTATTGGTACTACACAGCAACAGACCCCACATCTCACATATGCATGGTCTACCTGCACAGATGCATACACTATAGTAGTCTACTGATATGCCCTGGAACCTTACTTGCATGCACAATGTGTGGTGTGTTAGTAGCACCCGCCTCCATGACTGTATAAGTCTGGAGCTCTTGTGGGCAGGCAGGTGCTACCAGGCTGATGAGCAGCTCTTCCACTCTGGTGGGGGGGATGGATGTTTTGCCCCCCCCCCTTATTGCAAGGTGGTCACCCCGTATGGCAGCAGCACGATGACGTATTTGCCAGAGCAGGTTACTACAATGGTGGTGGACCTGCTCATAAGTACGGCTGTGCATCCCCACCTCATTCACCCGGCGGACCACATCAGTCCACATGGCTGTTCTCTCCTGCTGGTCCATGCTTGTCCGTGAGAACAACAGCTGATAGTTGTGGATGATGCTGGTAATGATGATCTCCTCCTCAGCGACACTGTAGGTGGGGTTCATGGGTGCGCCATACTCCCTGAAAGACATAATGATGGAAATATGTCTGAGCAACTCATATGGCAAGTTTACCATAATACAATGCACATATCAGTCTCCTGCCACCATATCAGCTCCAACATAATGTTCACACTATGCTAGTGGGATGTGTCCGGTATGTGTACCATTGGACCATATATTGTATTGTACAACACTTTCTGCTATGTGGTTATAGACATGCTCCCTGTGGGGACACTAGAGTTGCAGGGCTGTTACAGGGTATTTCACCTGCATGCCATTGTCACTGCCACTATGTTTCCACATATGCATGTGGTAGGCCTGTTATGTAAATGCTACACATCTTTCATTCTGTAGTAGTGGGGATATCTATGCATGCTGTTGGACATGTTCTGGGATTATGTGGACTATTACAGCCCACATATGTTCCATGACAGTTACACACCAGTATGTGTAGAGGTTATTTGCCAGCAGGAACACCACTCTAACCTAATGTGCACATGTTACCAGTCCACATCATATCCGTGGCCCACCATGGAACCTCATTATCTACTGTTCCATCACTACCTTCATGTGGAACCACCTCAGGGGGATGGTGTCCCCCCATGGAGCACATACAGACATGTGTCTGTCACCCAGTTAGGTCACGGGTATTGTGCATAGGGAGCTCCACAGAGACATGGGGTATGTGCTACATCACCTGGAGGCATGCAGTACACATACACAAGGTTCAACATGCATGTCCCTCTTGCCCAGCGCACAGCCCAGGCACCTTTATGTCCATGTAGATGCTGTCATGACTTCCATGGGTGGGCACGATGTTCCCTTTGTTCCCATGTGGGGGCTCAATGGAGTCCACATTCCAAATGTAACGACCCGTCCATAGTGTTTAACCACCACGTATCATATACCAGCCCTGTATGCTGTCTTGTTTGTCACCCAACCAGACCTACATACCAATATGTGCGTAATACCCTTCACCAACATATATATCCCACCATCTCATACAATTGCAATGTGTTCCCAACATGGGTTACACACCTCACTCCACACTCCATCTTGCAGCCATGTACTGGTGTGTAGGCATGTTGTGCATTGATGTGTGATATTCTCTCACACATGTCATGGCAGGGGATATGTGCTGACATGTAAATAAATATATATATATATATATATATATATATATATATATATATATATATATATATTTTTTTTTTTTTTTATATCTATATATATATATATATATATATATATATATATATATATTTATATGTATATATATAGACATACACACGCACACACACACACATACACACACACATATATATATATATATATATAGATGTATATATATATATATATATATATATATATATATATATATATATATATATATATATATATATATATATATATATATATATATATATATATATATATATATATATATATATATATTATATGTCTGTATACATTTATATGTATGTATATATACATATGTGCATATAAGTGTAGATATCAATTTGTGTTGTTTATATACCTATATGAATGTATAACTGTCTGAGGTTCTGTACACATACACAGCTGTGAATATGTATCACACATAAATGTATATGTATGTGGGGTGTATATGACCATCTGGACCACACTCATGTACCATCTTTTCTTCACAGCAGAACTGCTCGTCCTGGCTGCAACACAGACATGTGTCACATGTGAACACAGACTAACATTAGGGGGGTATATATGGTGACAAACATTAGATAAACATATTATACTGCTATGGCAGTTGGGCATGCTATGCTACACTTTAACATGCCTGTCCTGCAGGTGGTGTGGTCTCTCACCCATGTGTCTATCATGGCAGTATTAATGCCCCCACCAGCCGTTGGCTGCAGTAATTTACAGAACACAGATATCATGGGTCACATCTTTGCTATTCTCTGCTGGTCTGCACATTTGCCAGGTATGTCCCACTGACCACAGGGAGTGACACTACTGGCCAGTGCAGTTGTTGAGCACAACATCATTACAGGAACAAGTACTGATGGCACATATACATCCTTTCACAGTATACATCCTATTATTCTATTTCGTATACTACATGCCAGTAAATGCATATCTGTTTCACATACCTGTTATGTTGTTTCCACTGTAACACAACCCTGAGCTTTGTGAACTTTCTTGAAGGTGTTTTTTTTTCCTTTCTCTCTCTCCCTCTCTCTCTCTCTCTCACTCTCAGTCTCTCCAGTAGAGTGATTGAGCTGGTTTGAATAGATTGCAGCATGCTTTTGTTGGTATTGCACATGATCAGGTGGTGGCCTTTGCACCAGTCAGTGTCCAACAGTTGTTAACTGCATGCAGCCTGCTGTGTAGTACTTCAGATAACCACTGTCATGGCAACCCTGTACTATAAAGTGCTGCCTTCTGTGGGTGTCGTCCCTTCACCTTTACAGTATGGATGACATCCTGCCTGTGTGTGGACATCAGTGTTACAGACAGCAGGTAGCAATACCTCTTACAGCAGAATCTGCAGACATAGGGCACAATCATGTTTGGGTAAGGTTCCAGAACTACAGACAGCATGAGTAGTGTTGTTGTGTGCAATGTATCTTGCTGTTCTTACAGGGTTTCTTTGTACATGGTACTTTTTCATGGAATGGTGTCTGTCTACATAGCTCTCAACTGTGGGTCTATCTGTATGATACCATGGGAATTGTCTGTTAGGTTTTGTCTGTGCACCACACAGGTATTGTCCCAGATATATCTGTGGCAGTCTGTCTGTTGAGTGCTATCAGTACATGGCTACATCCATTTGTATTTCTGCATAAGGGTATGCTGTAACGAATCCTGTAACACCAGCAATTTCCAGGGTGTGTAACAGCAATAATGTAATTATGGCCCTATGTCCCTGCCT
Organism: Protopterus annectens; assembly: GCF_019279795.1. Classification (NCBI taxonomy): domain Eukaryota; kingdom Metazoa; phylum Chordata; order Ceratodontiformes; family Protopteridae; genus Protopterus; species Protopterus annectens. The sequence continues at coordinate 330,978,054 of NC_056725.1, forward strand.
CAGTCCTCCACATATATGCCAGGCTTTGTCCTGCTGTGATACAGGAAGGGTTGTTAGGTAATGGCCTTTCATTATTTACTGCTAGCATTACTGCTATCATCCCAGTCATGTCATGGACTCCCACACCAACTGTTGGACCAGGTCCATATATATGGGGGCAACAGCTTGAGAACACATATGTGCCCTTGAACATTCCAGAGGTAAGTGTGTGGTACACAGTGTTCCTTGCCCTTATACAGCCTTTTTTGGGGGGTTCTATGCCAGTAACCTAGACTATGATACCTTTTCAGGGATATAACCGTTAAGATGAGGGTCATTCAGTGTGATAGTGAGATGTTAGGTTAAGCAATGTTATGTACAAGATACTGTGACATTAACACAAGTGCTACTTTTCTCCCTAGAGCTTGACTACAGAGTGTAATTGGAGGCTGCTGAACTACATCTGTAATTGTTGATTGTTATGTATCCTGAAGGCAAAACCTGTTTCTACTGTTGTACTAATTGAAGGCCTTGGCCTGGATAGCATTGTATGGTATATATACACATTGCTTGCATCTACTGCTTTGTGTGGGTCTTGCATTCATGACTGATTACATATTTCAAACCTTATGTGGTGTCAGTACTGGCATACATTATTGTATAGTACAGGAATAAAGGTTATCTGTGTATGCATACCTGTGTGTCGTGTAATGTCCTTTGAATTGTGGGTGGGTATATGTTTAATGTCAGTATTCTGATTGGTGGGAATGGTTGCCACACTACATATTACACAGGTGCCAGATGAAGGGCTTGTGGCCGAGGGATATACTTTGCACCTTGTACTTCCACACTACTTCTACATATGTATGGCCACTGATACCCTTTGTGTGTGTATATGTGTATGTACCTATATATTGCATATGGCTATATCTGGCTATATGAATCTATAGATATATACATCTGTATACATATATATATATATATATATATATATATATATATATATATATATGAACATATGCATTGTATCTATATAAAATTGATGTTATATTATTATGTGTGGGTCATACATTAATATATATCTACATATAGCTGTCTATCTGTTTACATTTACAGATATATATCTGTCCATATATCCATGCATGTTCGGCTCATATTTTGGCCTGTTCCTCATTCACTTGGCAATTGTCATGGATGATCGCAGCATTGAAGTCAGTAACTAGCACCAGCACTTTTGTGTATCAGACTTCATCTCCTTCTACATATGTGTACGAATACATATAACTGTGCAACTAGCAACATTTTAAGTGTATCAGAGCATTAGTTGACATATATCCCAATTTGTACCCACAGTGTGGCATAGTTTGTCCAGACTTCTTGCATTAACAGGTTATGTGGTGCGATAATAATACATTTCCTGTACTGTTGACTGATTGTGCTGCATGATATGTTTTTGAAAACATCATGTTATGTATATCTGCCATGGTTTAGTGGTAAATCACTTTGTGTAGGGAGTGCAGGGTCCTGGGTTCGAGCCTTGGAAAGACAGTTTGTTTTGTTGCTGGGCAGAAAAAGGGACACTGGCTACAGAGTGATTAAGGCACTTTTAAGGGGTTGTAAGTGGGTTTGCAGTTGTAAGTGTATTTGCGCAATGGTAAGCACTGCCAACTGCCGCTTATGTTTCCTTACAGTCAGTTAGCTTCAAATTTCTCAACCTGTGTAGGCATAGCTTACCCCTGTGCAAACCCGCTTACCACTGCTTAACAGCGCCTACTACCACTTACCCCTGCAATAATTCCTTTAAAAGAAAAGAAAAAGGGGTTTATAGGACAAATGGGGCACAAAGAGGGAAAGACAGTTGGGAAAATAGCTAGGCATGTTCAGAAAGTGTATAGGAAAGGTTCATAGCTGCCCATTTCTTCTACAGCAACAGCTGTGCATATGCACTATATTTGCAGGTAGATTTGGACCCTCAAACCACTGGGGGAGGAGTGAGGATGGCTTATATTTATTGTGATGCCAATTAGACTAGATTATGTGTCCAGTGGACACGTGTGCGAAATGGACATCTATGTGTGGGGTGTGATTTTTTTATGGGACCAGATTGCCCTTTTTTTTTTTCAGGGGAGAGTGGAATGTTGGGGAGGGGTAGTAGGTATATTTGGGGAGGTAGATTGGGTAGGTTAACAGACATGACACACGAGATGCATACAGGGCCAGTATATGACACATATGGGGAGTAAACACCTTGGACGAGGGGGTGTTTGGAAGTCACAAGCCCATGAGCTCCCAATTGGAAACAGTGGGACTGAGGTCCCAACCCACGGGCAGTCACCATTGCACCTTCATGGCCCTGAAGGTGGCTGTGCTGGGGGCTGTGTAGGAGGGGCAGGCTCACCCTCTAATAGCACCACTCAGCCCTCAAGCTGGCGTAGCTGCTCTCGATACTCCAGATTGAGCTCCTTATGCACCACGGCCTGGACCTGTTGACAGGTCTCAAGTTCCCCTCCATGCCTGCTCCAAGGGGGGAGCAAGCCCCATCCCCTGCAGTGGCTCCCCCAAAGTTGGCACAGGGACCACAGAGGAGGTCCCAGACTGGGCCCGGTGTGCTGGTGCCCAGTGCCATGGCCAGCAGAGGTGGGACTGGTGGGTCCGCTGGGACCGGCCTTCCCATACGAGCTGTGTTGTCACAGGTTTATGACAGATATGGGTTAGTAACAGTCAACAGCATTCAATATTAGTTATAACAGCATGCATAGGTATTCCCATTAACCCAACACACCAGATTTAACTCAGTTGCAGAGCAAGCAGAACACATGCATATATGGAACAATAGTGGCCATTACAAGTGCAAGCAGATTTCATTGATGGCAACAAGCCACCAATATGGGTGTATTTTCACATGGCACATGCATAGTAAGAAATGTGAATATTTATACACCATTAGGACATATGTCCCAACAAAAGTGTGGAGTGTACACATACCAGTTGAGGAGTGTCATTGGGTTATTATGCACATATGGTAGGAGTGAGAGAGAGACTTCAATTAACAACTAATATATCCTTGTAGTTTACACAATATTCTTAGTCACTGCAGTGTTTTTTCCCTTACATGTATTATTACACTACACAATGGCCTTATATTGTACACTGGTATGTTTATAAGTTACTATATACGTGACCTGCATCTTATGTACAGTTGTGACAGGCTGCAGGTGTCAATGCAACATATGTTGAGTATTGCTGACATACACTTTGGGTGAGGTGCTAGAATGACAGGTTTGTTTCCATATACATTCTCTGACTATGTACACATTTGAATATCAGTTATATGTCATTGACAGCTGCCTAGATTTCTTGGAACATCACACTGGATTTTCAGGGGAACAGGGTACCAAGCTGGTGATACAGTCCATTTATCTGGACATGCTGGACAGATTGGAACAGTTGTGGGGTATGAATATGCATACAACGTAGTAGCACTCCCAGGATTCAGACCCCTGCTGTGTGTGACAAACTATTATAGCTAACATCACAGTACACTGTGCTATCAGGGAATTGACGTAAAGCTTTCAAGTGTTTTCTATCTGAGTCTCCCTAACTTGTACAATATAACTGACCTCTTGGACGTTCCAACATTGTTATGCAGGACTTCATGCCCATTTTATCATACCACAGTGTGGGTGACACTGCTTAGGATACAACATTACTATTTATAGTATGGAACAGATCACCAACATATGAGATAAGAGTAAACAGAAGCACTCCAGGGGTTATACCTTTATTCACAGACTATTACACATTTATTTCTACTGGTACAACACTTTCTAAGTCTCTTATATTTATTTGTTATGATGGTACATGCAGTCTGATTACTAACCTGCCTCATGATGCAGTCTTTGCAGCCTAGCATCATGGCCTTGCTGGTTGGCAGCCCGCTCATCTGGAGCTGTCAGAGAAATGCAGTGATATTTAGCCATACCTATCCATAGTATACACAAGCTAGGCAATTATTTACTACTTAGTAGAATGAGTACTTACTCAGTCCTGGGGCATTGGGCATCTGCTGAGACTCCTGGATCCACTGTTCCTGTACATCCCCCCTCCGCCGCTTCAGGTCAGCATGATGGTGCCTGACCTGCTCACCAGTCTGAGGGATACCTGTGGCACTGGTGAGGTAACAGGCGAGACTGTCCCAGGCCTCCGTTTTATACTGTGAGCCCTGGTTCTGGTGCTGCAGTAGTCTCTGATCATGGTGTTTTACCAGAAGCCATACCATGATTTTTGACTCCTGGATTCTCTAGCGCTGTGCTCTAAATCAAGTGCCTTCACCCACACCAGCCATTCTGCCTGCAGTAGGAAGCTTCAACCAGTTATGGGTAGTATTCCAATCTGTGGGGTTTAAATATGTACATTTTCTCACACTTCCCCATGATTGGCCAGTTTGAAAAGGCTAAGCTATGGGCAGACCTGCTTACATGATGTTAGCACTGCTTAAAGAGGTATACCACTAGGCAGATTGAATTGGCTCACCTACACATTGCTTACACTTACTAACTTGAGCTGTGCTGCGGTTAGCATTGCTTAATGGTTAATTAGCACTATGTTTGCCATTTGCAATGATTTATTCTTCATTACAGGTTATATATGTGTCTAGTATCCGAGATTCATGTGTACATATACTGTATACAATAACACCTCCAATCTATGCTTACTGCAGTACTCCAGTTCACATATTTATGTTCTGTGGCAGGTTATCCAACATCACACTGTGCATAGATGCAGTTCACAGGTTTGGTTTGATTTTCCTGTGGTGAGACTTAGTTTGCTGATACTTCATGCATATCTATTGCTACGATGGCTTGGTGGTTAACCGCTGTTACTATAGTATACAGGGTCCTGAGTTTGATCCTTGCAGAGGCAGTTTATTTTGTTGCTGGGCAGAACATGGCTCATTGGATCCAGAGTGATTAAGGCACTTTAAAGCAGTTGTAAGTGGGTATGCATGGGTTTGCGTGATGGTAAGCACTACTAACCTCCATATACAGTTTCTTACACTCAGTTAGCTTCTAATTTGCTTAATCTGTGTAGGTAAAGCTTATCCCCATGCAAACTCACTTGGACACCCTTACTGCTGCTTATTTGTGCTTAGACCTGCTTACTTGTGCCTTATTCATTATGACACTAACATTTCACATGTGCATTTCCTGCAGTACTCCAGTTCACATTTAATTGTTATTATGTAGGTTATACAGCAAAACAATTTAAAATGATGTTCACATACAGATTTCCCGTGGAAAATGATTTGTGCTGCAATGGGACTCGAACCGGGAATGCCTGTCCATTAGGCAGATGCTCTAACCACTCCACTAGTGCTGTGCAGTTTCATATGCATATATATTCCTTGTCATCCTCTTCATCCTTTTCGGCTTCTTTATCTGTAGCTAGGCGATGGGCAAACCCGTGCACCTATGATTAGCTGTACTCGAGGTTTTAAAAAAATTAATTTTATTTCAATGTATTGTTGCTGTTGAACACATGGGGGTTGTTGGAGATATGTGGACACCTATGAGCAGTTTAGCTCATTTATTTACACTTTCTTCTGCTTTAATTTGCAGGGGCGTGTTTATTCTGAGAGATCTGCTCTCAGACATGCCCCCTGCACTCGTCCACGCTCAGTGTAGTACTTGGTGCTCTGGTGGCGCGCCTTCATTATTATGCATGGCGCGCTGTCATCCTCCTCTTAAACTGCTGCTTACGTGCAGGACTAGTTTAGTCCTGCATGGTAGATTAGTGAATCTGGGGGAGTGTTTTTGCAGAGGGTAAGCACCCCTGCTAATTATCTATACCAAATGTGAGATTGCATTACAGTGAGGAATGTATATATTCTGTAATCCCCATTATACCACTATCTCATTGTGGAAAAGCTCATACAGTCTGATCAGCTAATCCATTTTTTTTCACTCATCTATGTAAACACATACCACTGAAAGGTTCTGTTCCCATATACTGCATGGGGTGGGGAGGTGTGGGGGGCAACTCAGCCTTGAGTGCCAAGGTCAGTAGTAAATAAATTCCTCAGTATAAAAGGGAGATTGCGTTGTTAGTTTTGCTTGGACACTTCCACGTGTGAAATCAGCACCAAACTGACCAGGAGCAATGTGTGTGATGTTAACCACTCTCCTTTCAGGAAAAACTGAGGAAGCTTTAATTAAAATCTAAAAGGTAAAAACTGTTTATCTGAGTGTTTTAGACTTGTTACTGAAACTTACATGAAAAAGTCTAGATGAAGTAGGAAAAAAAAAAAACAGCAGAGAGCATTACTGATATCATTGCAAAAATATGTCCATAATTTGTTCATTTATTTGAAATGTTGGGAAACTGTATGTAAAGGGATCAAATAGTACTTCCTTGAGCTCATAAAAATCTGGTATAACAGCTAAGCAGAATAATAATGAATAAATGAGAAAAAAGGGTAACCACAGGAAAAAATGCAAAACAAGAGGTAGTCTGCACTACTCACAGGTGCAAGTGAGCTCATGGGATAATATAAAACTGTAAAATTGATTTTACATGCAAATAGGGAAGGCTCTAGCTTGACTACATGCTAGGGATTTGGGGTAAAATGATTCCAATTTCATCGGTTGGGGCATGTATGATACAAATGTCCAGAGAGTCAAGATGGGGAACAATAGCCATGTGTTACAGCTTTTAGAGATGTCACCATGCTAGTTGTGGGACACCTTGAAACTGCATGTGCTCCTGATTATCACGAGAGCCAATATACCACCCTATCATGGGAGAGAGAGAGAGAGACATTGCTAACAAAGGTAGAAAGGTAGACTCTGTTGTAATTATTTCAAGTAATTTCTTTGAGACAGAAACATTACTTTTTTGGATTGTTTAGTCTAGCTATGGAATTGGGACATGCCTCTTCATGTACGATTGGCCAGTTACATGCATGGAAGCAGGTGGCAATGTCTGTTGATGTCTAAGCAGGCATTTTAACAGCTGATGGTTTGATGACACAGTACCTTGTGTACCTGTAGTTGTATGTAGCCAAACATGGAGACAATCACATTGGAAACATTGCAGGGGAAACTGTCTGTGCCTTTTCCTGTGCTTAATTTCACCAAGTCTTTTAGGTTTCAATATCATGATAGGCGTGGACCCCATTACTATTCAGGGTATAATTAAAGCTCGTGAACTTAGTATTGTTTCAATCTTTGATGCTAGCTAAAAGTGCTCTTTTCACCCACATTATTCCCAGAATTCACTCTTTTTGCAATTCATACAGTTAGATGTACTGATAGCATATCTAAATACGACTGTAGATTCTTTTTTATTTAGACCCACTGCTCCTTCAGATATTGGAACTGTCTGGGTACCTTGAAAATCCTGATATTTTATGACTTTGAGTGTCTCTTTCTCTCTCTCTTTCACTGTACATTAGACACTGTAATCATTAGGAGTAGAAATGTCAATGATCAATGCTACCGCTGTCTTTTTTGCTATATTATTGTGCCTTTCAGTGTACAGGATCTCTGCCATGACAGTATCACACCCAGCAATAAGATGTATGACTGGTTCCAATTTTTTTTTATAGAACCTGCATTTATCTGTTTGTTTCACATGTTCAATGGACTTTGCAAATCAGTGTATACATAGCCCACTATCCTTGTATACCATTACTAACCTTTCATCTTTTGCTTTCAGCTCAGGTCCCCTTATCCATTCCTGAATTAAATCCTGATCAACATATGGTTGTTCCAGGAGATCTCTATACCACTATATTTATGGCTTTTCCACATTTCTATTCCTTCTCATCTGATCGTAGTTTTTAACTTCTTAGCACAAAAAATCAGGGCAAAGCCAAAAATAATGGGAGACAAAGCCTAAAAAATAGGGACAATTTTTAAATATTGCACTTATAAACTTAGAAAGTGGCTAGAATAAAAGGTATTGTGTTACCATACATTCTCTGAAAGATATGAAGGCTGAAACTCAAAAGACTTTTGGTATTTTAAGGAATTCTGTCCTCACTGATTTGCCACAAAGATCCAGAAAACCATGCACTCTATGAGAAGCAAAACAAAAATATAAAGTAAAAACCTTGAAATTCTGTGAAATTCTGGACAGTTGAGAGGAATGCATCTGATCCATCTCCTTATATTCTTTCTTTTGTTTTTAGTCAGATGCAGTTGTCTGATTTTTGTCTACTTCTTGTTTGATTTCCATTCCCTCTTGACACCAGAATACTTCTGTCAAACTAAAGCAGAGAGGTCATCCTAGACTTCCTCACCTCACATTTTAAAACTTTCACTAAGTTTGGATCTGGTGAAGTTAGTAGATATGAATGCAGTCCTATGACTGCAGATCTGTACCCGTAATCAGTTTTGAGGAGGCCCATACCTCCTCCTATTTAGCAAAGCATTTACAAGGAGTCTGGATATATGTCATTTTTTTATTTGTGCAATAAATACTTACATATATTCCAAGTAAGTGCAATATTTATTTATTATATCTATAGTCAGCATTTAACTCACTCAAGTGCAATATTAGACAAATAATTTAGGTATTTCAATCTGTAGTGTATTTTGTATTACTTTAAATAGGATAGTTAATTTAAATCAGGCAAGGGTATTCTTTTCATATACGAGTGTTGGTAAATGTCTCTGCTCTTTCTTGTGTATTGGGAGTAGTATTGTATTTGTTACTTATGTTTATTCCTGTACTTGTATGTACTGTTTCACTTTCCTTTATCTCAAGACCTAAGCTGATGCACGGAATTTGATTTAGACTACACATGTATAGTTCTAAATGACATTAAAGTTTCATTGACTTTTGACTTTGACTTTGAGAGGGCATCCAGTACTATAACCTTAGTTATACACTTCAACTTTCAGCCTGGAAGTACTAAGAAGGTAGTAAACAATTAAGAGAAACAAAGTAAAACTGAAAAAGAGTACTAGAGATAATGTGACAAAAAAAATAACAGTAACAACAGGAGTCCAACATTTGCAATATTTATAGATGTTTGGAGTTATCCAGAGTATAAGTGCAGCACCAGAGTACACAACAAAAATAAATTCTTTAGAATATGTATAGATACCAGTAATGATCCAGAGCTAAATTAGAGTTTCATAGCAAATGTTAATCTGGAAATACAGGGCGGAATGGAGAGAGTATAGGACACTGAGGTGAAAGAAAGAGAGTACAGATTAGGTGTGGTTAAGTGATATGACCATAAGAAAAGCATTTGTATTTTGTTTGTGGCTTGAGATGGGATTTTAATTGAGAGTGGATTATAAGCTATGAGGAAATGCCTTCATTTTTAAGGAGGGGCAAGTGATTCCTACAGTTTGTGGTGCAATGAAGTGTAGTATTGGATTGTTGCATTACTTGCTCTTAGTAGTTGAGAGTTTTAAGATTGCATGTAGGACCTGCCTAATTCTACTATCTGTATATGTGGGAGTGTAGGGGTTAGAGGTTACCTCCGTGAGAAGATATTAAAGCTGCTAAATGAATAGAATTTTAGTGTGTTGCTGGACAGGAAGCCATTTGGTATTGTCTAATGTAATACGTTGCTATTTATTTCTGTGAGCGAATCATAATGTGGCATATAGCATTAGCAATAGTTTGGATAGTGGAGGCGGCTGTCATGAATGGAAGGACATATTCCAGTTGAGTATTTAGGATGCCTTTGCCTATGAAATTCCTGGTTGGTCTAGACAGAAAAGAGATATTCAGTTGACACAGAATAGGAGGAAGTTAATTTTGTTTTGTGAGTGTTGTTGAGATGAGGGAGAAAGGTGAAGCAGAGATCAAGCATGATTCCAACATATTTGGAGGAGATTACATTTTCAGTTTGGAGTGAGTAAACATTTTTGCTGCGCTTGTGATTGCTTCCAAAGATCATTGTTTTACTTTTGTAGGAGTTGAGAAGAAAGGTTTCTATGCTTAAGCCATTGAAGAAGGGGCTGAAAGTCTAACTGAAAATGTTATATAGCAGTGATAGAGGGAGTGTAGTAAAATAAACCATATCATATCATAAAATAAAGTGAAGTATGGGAGATGAAGACAGACGTTGTTGATTTGAATGAAGAAAAGTAGATAAATGAGAATGAAGTCATGTGGTAGCCTTTAAGTAGATGGGATGAAAGGGAGAGAAAGTTATGATAATCTAAAGAGATCTGCTGTCTGCTATGTAGCTTTGGAACCAGGGAATGCATCTTGGCTAATACCATTTTGATGAGGTAATCAATGAGCATTAAGTGGTCCAATAGATCAAAGTCCCTGGTGATGTCAACAAAAATGGCAACAGTGAGAAGACCTTTGTCCATAGCTAGGAGAATATTATCAGTCAAAGTCCAAAGGGCAGTGAATGCACTTTCACTGGATCAGAACCCATGTTGGTTTGAGACTTATAGATGGTAATGTCTAATATACTTAGTAAGCTGTGTATATACTAATTTTTCAAGGATTTCAACTAATGGTGGAAGAATGGAAATGGGAGGGTGGTCTAATATAACAGAGTGGTTAAGCTTTTTTTATAGAATGAATACGCTGAATATATTAAAAAACAAAACAAAAACCAGCCACTGATGTGAATTAAGCCCTTTCATTCATTTAATTCACAGAACATCTTCAGTAACAACTTCCACATTGAAACACCCAAATATTAAACAATCTCTACTTCTCTTTGAAAATCTATTAGTTCATTTTCTAAAAGAAAAATCTAGTACTTCATTTCACAACAAAAGAATAGCAATATGAAACACATTACCTATTAAAAACATAAAAAATGTGCACAATCAAATATTTTTGAACTTTAAAAAAAGCATTTTAATGGATATTTTCTCATCAATGTCAGGCGGAATATCCGCTCTGAAAAATATTTGCCATTTGAGCTCTAAATATTCCAAATATGCATTGGAAGTATCAATAAACCTTTCCCCACTGACCTTTTCCAACACCATAAACTGAAATTTCTTGAATTCAGCATATTTTTGAGAATTCCTACCTAATGCATTGCTAATATCCTTCTTTTTTATAGCCATAACAAGTTCCCTGATTCTGTCTGCCAACCTACGTATAGTTTTTCCTATATAGAAAAACTTACACATGGAACAGAGTGCAACATAAACTAATCCTCCAGTTTGGCATGTAAACCTGTCCTTTACAATATACAAATAATTGTTATGCTCAAAGTAAAAGCTACTCACAGACAGAATATATCTGCATTGTGAACAGCCATTACAGGGGAAAGTTCTTAATTTTTTATCTGTCTGCATCAGCTTACTCAGATTTGATGAACTTTCTAAAAACTGCTTCATATTTCTTGTTCTTTTATATATAAACTTGGGCTTTTGTCCAATAACCTTTGTAAGTTCATGATTTCCCAGTAAAATTTTCCAGTTGTTGCTAATAATTTACTTTATTTTACAACCTCCAATACTTAAAGGAACTGGAAAAGAGCAAACAAACTCTTTATTGCCTATATTCTTTTTAATGCAGAAACCTGCCTTAATAATAGAAGGAAATTTCACATATCTTTGTTCATTAATATTGTTAGCAATAACAATCAGTTTTGAAAGGGGATATCCTCTTTTTTTAAACAACTTGATAACTTTGTTTCCTCTAAAAAAAAAACTGGTTGTCACTAATTAGATAACTTAATCTGATAATTTGTCCATGAAACACATTCAATTTCATACAGGGGGGATGAAAACTATCGTAATGTAAATAATTAGTGAACGGGATTTTCCCAAAGATAGTACTGGAAAACCTATTTTCTTCAATATTTAAATCAACTGTGATGCTCAAAGAATTAACAGATTCTCCCAAGTCACTTAGTGTGAAGTCAAGCCAACTCACACTGTTATTGATCTCCTGCAAAAATTCTTGTAATTTGCTTCTGTCACTAGACCAAATGAAAAACAAATCATCAATATATGTTCTGTAGAAGTTAACATGATTGAAAAATCGAATTTTAACTAGATATTCCTCCTCCCACCAACAAAGAACTAGGTTGGCAAATGCCAGAACTACTTCAGCCCCCATGGCCACACCACTTTTTTGTTGGAATATGTTACTATTGAACATAAAACAATTATTTTTTAACACTGTGCCCAATAGTTAACATATAATGGATACATCGTATCCACAGTTTTTACAATATTTGCTTAAATTTAACCTAACAAATTCAAAACGATCTTCCTGATCTATAGAGGCATATAAAGAACTAATGTCAATGGTAGACATCATAGTTTCATTACTGGTGAAGTTATTGTTTCTGAGCTCATCCAAAAATATCCATGAATCTTTTAAATAATATTTACTTCTCTGAACTATAGGGTTTAACACTTGATCTAAGCAAGCAGTAATTTTGAATATTTTGTTAAAATGTGCAGACACTATAAGCCTAAAGGGAGGTTGTTTTAAATTCCTGTGTATCTTTGGTATAACAAGCAAATAACCCAATTGTGGCTCTTCCACCATAACAAATTCAAACAGGTCTAAAGAAATGTATCCCTGGTGCAACAAGTCAAACAGATATAAATCAATGTTTTTATAACAGTTTCCTCACATAATTTTTTGAAACCTTTTTATAACCGGTATCATCTGACAAAAGGTTACCAATGGCTTCATTGTATTGCTACTTTCCATGAAGACAATAACTTGCCCTTTGTCCACTTTCATATATCTAATGTCTGCGTAACTACCTAGTCTTTTGAGTGCTACAATTTCTTGCTTGCTTAAATTACAATACTTGTAGTTAAACCTATTGTGTGTAGAACCATGCAAAAGATTGTGAAGTTCTATCTCACAGATAGATGAAAAAACATTAAGTGTATGAACAAGTGTAGGATTATAAGTACTAGTTTTTTTTGAAATTCAACATCATTCATATTAACTTCACTCAGAATATATTTTAAATTCAACTTCCTTATAAATAATTTGAAGTCGATTAACTTATTGACAACAGGAGCTCTGTTGGCTGGTAAAAAGATAAACCCTTAACAAGCAAACTGAGTTCAGTTTCAGAAAAAAAAAACTTATTACTCAAATTGAAAATATGACAGTATTTTCCTAGTATCCCTTGTTTTTGCCCTTCTTTTTGGTAGCTACAGTCAAAGCCTCTTGATTTGGAGGCAGACTGCAAGTCTCCGTTACTGATGTAAAAAACGAAGGTGAAGAAGAGGAAGATGAGAGTTCACTAGACTCGCTGGACTCACTAATTAAAATGTCTCTGTATTGCTCACCAATGTCTTTGTTTTACATATTGCCTGTCTCAGAGTTAGTGAAGGAGTCCAACCTGTCAAGATTCTTAAATACAGTGTTTTTCTTTACAGGCCTGTTATTAACATGATTGCTATGTATTTGGCCCTTCTTCTTAATAAGAAAGACTTGCACAAGCTGGTAACTTTTAATATCTCTGGCCATCTTTTTCTTTTTCTTATTAGTGATATTACTGACAAGCCTTTCTGTTTCAATCAGATTCTGATATAAATATTGGAAGACCTGAAAGTCAGGATATTTGTTAAGCTTATTGTCAATGATGTTAACCTGTTCTCTAAGAAGCTTAATTTTGCCTGCATTGCAACCAATTAATGCTTTCAATACCTCTAAACCAGCTTTATTATAAATGTCTTTAATGTCAACATAAATTTTATCTTTAACAGTTATTCCATTGGGGAATGCATACACTCTGAGCCCCAAGGGCACCACTTTAAGGTCAATACATTTGTTCAAATAAAGGTTTTCTAACAACAAACTTTTGAATTTCAATACTTTCTTTTCCATCTCAAAAAGCTGGCTTTAAAGTCAAAAACATTATTGTTGATATTTACAGAATTTCTGAAATGCCATGATGCACTGACCCCCAAAAAAGGATTGGAATCTTCTTCGTCTAGGAATCTGGTTAGTTTCTGCTGAGAGAAGTACATGTCGGCCGCAATAACAGTCCCTTCATCTGGCGATGAAAAAAGAAACACATTGGAACTCTCACCACACTTGTGGAGGGCTCTGAAATTCCCATTCAGCTATTTAGCACTGCCTGTGCTTGTTCAATGACATCAGTCAAATTTTTGGTAAGGTTGGTCACTCCTTCCGGTGTATGATGCAAGGTGAAATTGCAAAGCTCGTCATTTTCCATGTTAAAAATAAAGTGAGTCCACGAGTCTAAGAATAAATTCCCAAAATGTTTTCAATAAACCTGTAACATCTTATAAGACTGTATAACAATGTTCTTGTAAAGACAATGCCTAGAAGCCGAAGCAAGAAAAGCGTGCTTATACACCAAAGCAGACAAACTGAAACCAATGCAAAATACTAAAAAACAAAATGACAGCCATGCACTGATGTGATTTAAGCACTTTCGTTCATTTAATACATTGAATATAAGTTTTAATGGTGACAGAAATTAGTCTCTTCAATCCTATATGAAGCAAGGGTACAGATTATCTGTAGCCACTAGTGCATCAAGTCTTTAAGAAGGCAAAGTGTGACATTGAATGTTATAGTTTTAAAATGGAAAGGATGTATTTAAAGGAAGATAAAGAGAGGAAGTGGGATGTTGTGTAGGAGAGTGGTGAATTTTAGGGAAATTGCTGAAGTGGTTAGAAAATTATTAGAAGACAAATTGTAGGAAGACACTGGAGTACTGGTTGGAGTACTGTGGAGAAATAGGCAGTTGGCTTCTTTCCAGAAAATTTTAGAGAGGTAATATGTAAGTTTTCCTCTGCTTTCATTAAGTGACTTTTATGCTGGTCAATTACTTTTTTGTTCAATTTGTGAATTAGGGTATCATATGCAGACTGGAAAGGAATTCCTTCAATTGCTTGTATGTGTGTATATATATATATATATATATATATATATATATATATATATATATATATATATATATATATATATGTAGTTATGTAGTACAAAATTCACAGCAGTTACAGATTATAATTCCTGAAAGTGTTTACATGGAGTAAATGGGCAAAAAAAAATTTCTTGGGTAGAATTTGGGGTAACAGCATCAAAGTGATATCAATAATTGAAAAGTAAATACTCTGGCAAGACAGGACAGGATGACATAAAGTAAAGTTGATCTGCTTCCCAGGTTTCATTTTTTAGTGAAATTACAACAAAACGTGAGTGTAAAAAAGATGGGATAGAAATGTACAAAGGTGGTATAAAGCTTAAGCAAATGTATTTTTATATATAGGAGAAATGTGACAGAGTGAAACTTGCTAGAGTATTTCAATAAAATGAGCACAAACATTAAGCTGAGTTAAATAAATTTTTCCATAAAATAGTGTAGATAAAACTGGTTTTAAAAATGTGCTCATATTTGCACTGCAAAATATTTACTGCTCCTTGAATGTTGCTTCAGTTCAGAACAATACATTACGTTATTTGGATCCCCCCACGAAAAAAGTATACATCTGTAGAAGCAAGAAACATTAAATTTAAAATAAAGAAAAATAACAAGTAATACCAGTAACTCCTTAAGTAAAGAAATAGAATAAAGAGTTTAGTATGTGGATTGCTTCTGAAGACTGCACAAGTAGACCACATACACTATGCTGGGAGTTCAATTCACTGTGAATGTATGAAACTGCTGGTTGAGTCAGATAAAAAGCCAATACATATCTTTAGCTACTGGTAGTGACAGGACCAAATAAATTGCTAGATCAGAAATTTCAATATGCCATATGTCCATTTTAATACCCTTTTTGTTTTGTGTGTGTATTCTTATAGAAACCTGTACATATTTTTTGCAAACTACATTGATTAATTATATCTGTTTCAAAGAAGGAGCAGTTTTATTCTATTTCAAAACGCTTTTAATTTGTGGTTTATGAAGTAGATCAATGGTATGTGTATTAAATTGATGTAAAGTCATATGTTGGCTTCTAACTCTTGAAGAATTACTGCTCATGCCATTCCCACCATATCAATATTTAATAGTTGGCTTACTTTAAAGGTAAATAGTAAATGTATTTTAGTATGCTAGAGTGATGTAGCAGATGACAGCATTACCGTAGGGTAGAGGTAATGAGACTAGATAAATACTATGTACTCCTCCTGAAGGTCATTGTGAATGTGTCTCTGTTTATGCAGAAACAGTGTTACATAAGTTTTCTGTTCCTGTTTGTAATACAGCACTGGAAGACACTGGACTGGCAGCAGTATAACTCACATCCTAGGGAGCCAATGATTATAACTGTCATTTTGAAGCTGATCAGTGTAAAGCTTATTAGGGTATGGAAGGGTTTTAGCTACACAAAGCATCAGTTCACATTAGGCATAGACTCTAAGGTCATATTTTTTATATAAGATTTGGAGCCATTGGCATGGATTTAATCCCCATATTATCATGTATTAAGTGGCACAATTGCAGGCAATGACACCTTAACTCTTGTATATAACATGTAGACTGATGACAGCTGGTGTGATTATATGCACATTTATCATGTCAGTAATAAGCTCTTCTCTTAGTTAATAATACTGATATTCAGAGGAGGACTGCCAAAATGGTTTAGGTGCTTTCCTCACAAGTAGAAGGTACAGGGTTTGATTCTCAGTTTTGAAGGGGAATTGGCTAGTCATAAAATGACCTGCAAGGTCAGCTAGCCTAGTAATAATCTATGAACTTATGAACCTAAAAATCGAGAAAGGCAAGTTTGGATTCATAGCAAAAGCTTGTTGTAATACACCCATTGTAACTACCAGGCTACTGTGACTAATATTGAGTGCACAAAGCTCTCTTTTTGAATGAGGTCAGTGCAGTGCAGTGGAATATCTTGTTTTTCCAAAGGTCGAGTGACCTCTATATAAATTATT
Organism: Protopterus annectens; assembly: GCF_019279795.1. NCBI lineage: Eukaryota > Metazoa > Chordata > Ceratodontiformes > Protopteridae > Protopterus > Protopterus annectens. Next base: position 330,994,875 of record NC_056725.1, read on the forward strand.
TAAGGGCTTACCATTTATCTCAGAGTTGTTTATTGACATAAACACAAAATTTAAAAACACTTTGAATTAATTTTTTTTCAGTTCTAATGGATTTTGCGTGTCTTATATCATGGTCAGAACATAGAACCATCAAAGTTTGAAAATGTGCTGGAAAACAGAAGAATGCTTGTTATCATGGGAATATTGCATAAGCTGAATACGAATACATTTCTCCATGTCTCCATTATGATAAATTAGAGGTAGACTAGCAAAATCAGTCTGTAGTTACATAATTCTTTTGAGGCATCTCCTCAAAAAAGGTATAAAGCAGAAACCTTTTGCCATTTTTGGATCCACTATTTTCTGTGATACAGTGTATCACAAGGACACTTATAGAGTGAGTGATTACACTGGAAGCTAACCAAAGACATTTTGGAGGAGATCATGAGAAGATGTTGTCCATAGCTTCAACTTCTTAAGTAACTTTTAAGTATAGGTGAAGAAATTAGGTTTAAGTTAAATCAAGGAGGGAACAAGTTGGTCTGTCAAAGGTAATTTCAGCAAATGCAAAGAAACTGAAGTCAGTTGGTCAAAACTGCCTATGACAAAAGTGGAGATTGTCTTTTTCTTCACTACTGTGTGACCTCAGAGTTGGTATACATATTTCCAGGGGTATTCCTTACACAGGAGGTGTAGGGGGGCTTTCTCTTCTGCAAAAAAAAAAAATGTTTCAGTGTTCACTGAAGGTGGTTTTGGAAAACTGATTTTGATTTATTTGCATTTATCAAAACCACCTTGCAGCATTAAACCAGGAGCCAAAAGAGGTGTACAAAACTGGTGAAATTGAGGTCATATTTATTATTTTTTTAAAGCATTGGTTAAATATAGTTGCACCTCTACAGGAGAAGACTGGGGAGAGGAATAGGTTGGGGAGATTTTTGCAGGACTATTGTGGTGGTTATTGTCAGAGTAGAACTGACTGAGTTGTTATAATTATCTTACTGTTGAGATTTGAGTCACCGCTTCATGTTATGATTAACGTTTTGATGAGTTTTGAAATAATTTTTTTTGGATTGAAAATCAAATAATTCACCCATTTTCTTGCTTTTAAAATGTGGGATAAGGAGAAGGACTGAGTTTTGCTTAATACTTTTTAGTTCGTTGGGCATGATTTATTAAGAGACACTTCATATGAAAGAGAAAGCCCATGGATATAGGAAGAGAAAAGAACATATGTTTGAAATGATCATTTCTGAAGGTACTGTCTACAAAGTGTAGGGGACCCCAACTCATACAACCTAACAATGAAACAAACTTTGGACCTTGACTCATACATCCTAAAGATGAAGCAAACAGAAGACCCCTGCTTACAATTCTTAGAGATTAAACAAATTATAATAAGGAGTCATATGTTTTTCACATTTCACAAGTCCAGTGAGTACCATATTTTTTGTATCTTGCTAGGCTGTAGATATCAAAAGTCAAATATTTGCCAGTGATCCCTGTCACTCAAATATTACCAAGAACATATGTTAAAATGCAATCTAGTTTGCTTTCATTACCAAAAATGGAATGGCACACGTATTAATTGTGCAAACAGATATGGTTGCATAATGAGATAGAAATCAGTAAAGGTGGTACTAGTTAGCATTAAGGGGCTTCCTAAAATTATTAATTTGGACAAAATATTGTTTGTTGGCCAGTGCAGGACAGGACTGCAAGAATCTTTCATATAACTGCAGTATTTACAATTGGGTCTAATTAAGTAGACAGCAAAGCCATTAAATTGAAATTGACTTGATCGAGACAAGCATGCCGAATCATCACTTTAATAAACTTTCACATCACAGGAAATTTAATCTGGGAAAGAAACCAGTTGGCCAACAGTACAAAACAAACACACAAAAACACAGCAAACCAACCCCCCTTAAATAAATATACCAACTCCAAGATTGCATTATAGTAGGGAAAAGGGTAAATTTCCCCATGTTGGCCAACTGGTTTCTTTCCAGTATTAAATTTCCAGTGATGTGAAAGTTTGCTAAAATGAGGATTCAGTGTACTCGTCTCAACCAAATAAGTTTCAGTTTAATGACATTTTTGGTCAACTTAAGTAGACCCATGTATGTACATATATATATATATATATATATATATATATATATATATATATATATATATATATATTTCAGGCAGCCCACTTCACTGAAACCTCATTTGACCGAAAGCACATTTGGTTGAATTACATTTGGTCAAAAATGGTATTTAGCTCCTGCCCCACTGCAGTGCCACCCTGGAATGAGAATATAAAGTTAGGGGGTGTGGGGGGCACAGTCCCCTACATTGGGGTATGTGGAGGGCATAGACCCCCACATAATTGCAGTTTATGCACTTATATACATTGATATCCATTAAAAATACATTAAAACATATAACATCAGTAGAACCTGGTTGCAAAATGTGGGGGGGCTACACTCCCACACCCCCAATGTGGGGGGCTGTGCCCCCCTAATTTTATATTCTCACTCCAGGGTCGCACTGCAGTGGGGCAGGGGCTAAATACCATTTTCGACCAAATGTAATTCGACCAAATGTGCTTTCAGTCAGATAAGGTTTCAGTGAAGTGGGCTGCCTGAAATAATTTTCGACCAAATGTAATTTGACTAAAAGCAGTAGACCCATATATATATATATATATATATAGAGAGAGAGAGAGAGAGAGAGAGCAAGTGGGTTGGAGAAAGAATTATGTATGAAGGAACTTGATATATGATGGCCATTCCTCCATTTCATTTCTGCATAGTCCCATGCCTATGTAGGTTATATCCAGGTGTTAGGAGTTCTTAGTCAAGAACATGGTGATGAAGCCTGCTCCTGTATATAGTAGTTAGGTGCATAAATAAGATTATTTACTTAGCATAACTAATACCATTTTTGGCACAGACTTAATGAGATAAATTATGTGTTATATTTAGTCTATTTCAGTATCATGAGTATATAGAATGGTTTAAAACTTAATTAATTACTTAAACATCATTAGATATCAACATTGATTATTTCTTATCTTTCAGTCAGCTTTGCCTACAATTCAGAAAACATTTAATCAATTTGTTTTGAAATAAAATGCAGCTCCAGAAGAAATTGGTATAAAAATTATTATAAAATTCTTTTAAAATGTTTACAAACAACAACTGGGGGTACTTCTTCCATTCCAAGTGTGAACTGAGGATTTTTATATCTTTTCTTCCACTGTTACATTCGCATTTGCTTCAGTTTCAATGGTGGTCCATAACAATACTTCCTACATATTATATTTCCTCAAGATACAGTGTTCTGTTATTAACACTGGAACCCTCTTATCAAACTTCATTTATTTTAGCCCTCCTGTATGAGGAAGATAATCCTTTGGGACCCTATCTCTTACTGACAACCTGGTATGCATTCTTCCACATAACTTAAAACAATCTTTCTGCTCTTCCACCTCACATTTCAGCTTTACTCTCCTATTTTATTTATCTATAGTCCACTAGATATACTACGTTTTTTTATTTGTTTTTTTTTATGCAGTTTTTTTATATTTCATACAGCTTGTATATCTTCATGCTGGATTCTTCCCATGCAATTAAAAAGGTTTGAATATTTTTAAGTATTTCAAATGGCTAGCAGGTTAGGAATTTCATTTTAAACTACCCTTCAATATTGGAGCCTGTTTGATGATTTACTTTAAACTCCTGCTTAATAAGACTATTACTGTTACTAAAAACGTGCTATGCATGCTAGGAAATTGCTTCTGAATGATTTAAATATTTGCATGCCATTTGTTGCTATATTCTGAATTAGTATTCCTATTTATAGAATGCTATGGTGACAGTAAACAGCTCTGTTTTTCTCAGTTCCAGTTTTATACCACATTTATGTAAGAGGTAAAAGTCTTCTCTTTTTTCCGCCCAAAACTGGTCTGAATTAATATGACGTCTATATCAGCATTAAATGGAGATGTTAACTTACTATACTTTTGTTCTGCATATCAGGCTAGATTCTTAGGATGAGCAAAGAGCATGGCAAAAAGATTTGCTATTTGCCCACTTCATATATGAAGGCTGTTAACATCTGTATTGGTCTGCTAATCTGATCTATTTTGCCTTATCAGGCTTTAGTTGGTGAAATTTTCAAATCTACACGCCATGTCCCATCATCCAATCTAACAAACAACTCAGCCTTTGAACTATGATACTGAAGGCACAGCTGTTCTGTCTAGTGCCATTCAAACAGCCTGTGAATATTTCATTCTACAAATAAAAGTTGAGGATATTTAAAATCAAAAACTGTTTCTAGCAGCCTGCATCTTCTCTGTGATGTTAAACTCTAAGAGGTAATAATGAAAATTTAGCTCAGATATAAGAGTTATTTATATTTTCTACAGGGTGTTTTACTGATGGTTGAGTCCTAAGTGCTTGAAAATCACTGTCTCAAAGCCATGGTCTACTACAGATAGCTCATGTAGGCTGTCGCTCATGCACAAACATAAATATGAGTTCATGCAAACAAACATGAAACAAACTTGTTGAAAAAGAATGTCCCTGACATTCTCACAAGTTTGTTGGGGGAGGGAAGATGGTGTAATGGTTAAGGTGTTTACCTTACAAACACAAGGTGCAAGGTTTAATTCTCACATGGGGTAATTGGCTAGGCTTGAAATGTCCCACAAGGGTAGTTAGCCTAGTACTAATCTATGAACCTCTATGAACATAGGGAGTGAGTGTGGGGGTAGGATTAGGGAGCAGGAATTGTAATTCAACTTAGGAAGCAGGAGGAGAATTAGATAGGGAGTGGGAGTGAGATTTTAGGTTTAGGGAGCAGGAGGGGAGTTCTAGAGTTATGGAACTATTGGGAAATTTAAAATTAGGAAGAGCGTTTTGAGTTTTAGGTTTAGGAAGTGATCAGGGACTTTAGAGTTGCAGGGGTGTGGAGGTTTAGTGTAAGGAACAATGATCTGGATTAGGAAATGGGAGGAAGTCTTATGTTTTGGGATAGGTTCTAGTAGGGCTATAAACTTTATAGAAAAGGGTGTGAAAATGGCTATGTATAAATGGGGAATTGAGCTTGTGGGATTTCAGGGACATTCTTTTTCAACAAGTGTCAGTGAGCAGGAGTGTCTTGAACCTCTAAGCTTTTAGAATGTCTGCTCCTGTAATAGTCCATTTTTTAGCACATGTGGTTGCTTATTGTTCCAACCCCTCAATTTATCATGTGCTTTATATCTTTACTGCTTGGCTCATAGACTGAATAGTTTTCAGAAAACACATATAATTGCATTACTGCTGTTGTTCATTTACCTTTGTTTAATACATTTTTGGCAACATTATAGTAAAATGATTTAACAATGTGAATGCTATATGGGTTTCTTCAGCAGAAACAGAAAACTTTGATAAGTTTTCCACACATTCATAAGCCCTATGATCTTGCCTAGTATCTCTTCCTTCCTTTATTGCTCTACATGTCTGTGTATGAACTGATTGTTCCATGCTCAGGATATGGGTGGGCCTCTATACTCCACTCACCCTATTGCCCCTGCATCAAAACAGTTATAGATAATCAACTGCTTCACTCTTAATTCTAAGCAAAATGAGGCTTAAGGCAACAGGCTTCAACTTTAATCCATGCCCCATCTTTATTATTGACTTCTTTCTTCTTAGACATGAACTTTTTCTCCTAACTCTGAGACACACAACTTTATCATCCATCAGCTTATTGTGCTATAACAGATGAAAAAAGTCAATAAAATATTTTCAGAAACACATTTCCTGCTTATGTGTACAATATTTATGAAGGTTTAAATGTTCCTGTTCACATGGCAATGCCCCCAAAAGAACTAGGCACATCAAGTCCCAGCATGTATCCTCAACTTGTTTTCTGTAACATACTAAAGACTTCCTGAAGAAATGTAGACTAATTTAAAATTAATCTCATTGACCTTAAGCTTAGTTCATAACTGTTTCTCCAGCATTTATACTTCCAGCATCTTAAGTTCTGAAAATCACATATCAACTCATCACACCATTGCATAGTGGTACTCCTCTCTAGAGGCATCCAATATAATCTTGTATTTTTCTGTTTTTGCTATCCGAAATTCCTCTCTTTCTTCTAACCTAATTACAGGATGCTTTAGTAATGCTAGCACCTGAAACTTAAAATGAAGCAACTTGACTACTTGTTATCTAAATAATTTTGGAGCATAGCTATGTTACAGAGTCCTGGAAAAACAATCTTCCTCTAACCACACTACATACTTCCTTATTTAAAAAGAAACCTGGCAAAAGAGGTGGTGGAATAACGCTTATCCTACATAAACTCCACCTGAGTATTACACTGATTAGAAAATCCATTGCTACAAAAGCAACAATCCTAACAGCATGCCATGACTGTCCTTAACAGCATCACATTATTCACCACCCAAAACTCATCTTCTGAAAGCTCTATAACCCTTGGAGATTTCAACATTATTTTTTTTTCTGGAAATATTCAGAAATTATATAAATAAGTTCCAAGAAGAATTCATAGGGTCATAGTACCATACAAAGTTACTAGGCTATTGGACCTGAGGCCCTATCAAGCCTAGCCAAGAATTTAGCCCATGATCCAACAAGTCAGCACCCGATGCCCCATCCATCAGTGACGCAGGTGGAACCACAGGGATGTATCATCTGTTCTCCATCCAGTTACTCAGGTTGCTCTTAAAAAGGGTTAATGAAGTACTCTGCTGACATGGAAAGGAAGTCTGTTTTGTAGAAGGGGGAGTCCCTGGGACACAAATCTGTCCCACCAACAAGTCCTATTGATGTCACAGACCAGGTCGATGCCGTGCGTGTGGGTTACTTGAGTGGAGCTTGACTTGTGGATATGCAGTAGTCCTATCAAGGTGGGGTTGGAGATTGCTTTGCATGCCAGAGAGAGGTCACCTCTGACAGTCTGTTCCGCCAACAATTAAATTACATCACTTATCATCCTAGGTAAGTAACTAAGCAGCGTCAAGTCCTCACTACTGACTCCAGTATGAGATTGTCACTTAAACAGAAGTAATATTTCACAATTTTCCCCTAACAGCACAAAAGGAACATGCTGTTTTTTTCTGGGACTGGACTATATACCTCTGTCCACTCAAATGTATTTTCTTATTACACACTTCAGACAAAGTGCCCCAGTTTAAGACCTTTGATACACTCAAACTCAAAATCTCACATACCCAGACACTTCTGAGAAAGCCTGACTCAGATTTCCAGCTGCCTCATTCCCAAAATAAATACACCAATCAGAGGGTCTTCATGCCCTTTAAAAGTGGTATCCAGTTATGAAAATTAATTATCAAAATAACTGATAGCTATGACCAGAACAGCCAGGTCTTAGGGTGACCTGAGGAATATCAAACAGGCAGAAGGGCTCTCTAAATTCCTAAAGAAAAACACTGGTTTCCAGCCACAATGTAAAATAATGAAAGACATTTAATAATAAGTAAAAATTATTACAAGATTGCAAAGCAATAACTCCCAATAAACAATGGAATTCAATCACCAGAAATGTAAATCAAACTCCAGGATAGGAATCCATTATTCAAGATAAAAAAACACTATTTTAATAACTAAATTTTCCTGATCGAACTAAAGAAATGCTGTCCCTGATCTACTCTAAGATATAATAGCAAGGCCAAGGCAAGCTTACAGTTTTCTTGGTGAGTTCTCTTTTCTTGGTGTCTGCTGAGTGCTGAGTACTTGACAAATTACACAGCTTCTCAGTCACAACTGTCTTCAGCAGTTTCAACTGTCTCAACCATCTAATTTCAAAATATAACAATAATTTGTGAAAAAGCTTCTTCTTCTGTCAATCAGCTGTTTAAATCATCTCTTAAGAAGGAACATTCCAATGACATCACTCACTGCTCAGTTGATTATCCACAGTTCTTTAGAATGTTCCTCTCAAACATATGCACTTTGAAGTATATCAAAGCAGTGACAGATTCTTTAAGCATTCTGTTTAAACAGGGAAAGACTCAACATTTTAAACCGATTTATATTTTCACAATCAGGCATTCTGGGATACAATACAAGTTAATCTAAGAATATGTACAAATCTCTTGCCAGACATGGTAACACCGATGACAGTGTTTTCAGTTTCTTCACACAGGGCTTTTAGGCTAACTGTGTAGGGTAGATGTTTGAGGCCCTGTATCCTCGTGGTGAGGAACCTCTATGGTCTCTCCAGCTTCTACATGTGCTTTGTGAGGTACATGCAGAAAGGGGCCTTCTACTCAATATTGGGTCTTATAAGGGAAGAATACAGGGATGTTATTACCTCCTTGTCCCTGGATGAGATACCCTTCTTAATAAGGTGGGTCAGTGGTCAAAAGTCAGTTTGCTATCAGCTTGGGTGCCCAAGTCCCTCATGGCTGATTGTGTGCTTATGACCTTGTTTTAATGTTATAATTTGTCGGGACTTCACTTTCCGCAAAGATATTTTTGACATTCAGTTTGAGGCCATGTTTCTGGCACTAGTCATTTGTTTGGGTGAAACCCTCTTGTAGGATGTTCACATTACCAGGGGAATTGACAGCACCCAGCATGCAGTTATCTTCAAATGTGGTCAGTTATAGCCCATTGGCTTTTGCCTACACCTCATAAAAGTATATCCCAAACAACAGAGGCCCCAAGACTAATTGCTGGGATACACCGCTCATTTCGGGTCTACTACTTGAGGTGGCTTCCCCAATTTTGACTAGGTAGGTTCTATCAGTGAGCCAGTTTGCTACCCATCTGGTAACATATGGATTAATGCCTAGTTGAGAGACTAACATTTTTGGATATGTTGTTCCGAGGAAGTCTACTGTTTGTAGATGAAAGTGCTCAACCTGAAGTTAACATTAAAGAGAGTATTAATAATCTAGCTCTAGTGTGACTTTTTGGGACCTGACACCGCTGTTATACCAGTGAATTCAGTAGTGATTTTTTTGGTTGGAAACTGTTGGACTTCATTGGTCTATTTTGTGTATTGGCCTAGTTGAGAGAGTTTGTCTATTATATCTGAGTGGGGAATAGTATTGATGGCTTTGGCCAGGTCAAGATAGGCAGTGTGCACAATCTTCCCCTCATCCATGGTTTTGGTGACTGTCTCAAAGAAGCCAACCAAATTTAACAGGCATGACCTCCCCTTGATGAAATCAAACTGTGTGGGATTGAGTGTTTGGAGGTTGCCAATGTCTTTGTTAATGAGTTCCATGATAATCCTTTCCATTTCCTTGCAGATCAGGCTAGTTAGGATGATGTGTCTATAATTTCTGGGATCGGTGGATGCACCACCTTTGTGCAAAGGGATGACAGTGGCTGTCCTTCACTTGGCTGGGTTGAAGCCGGTACTCAGGCTTTGGTTGAATAGGCTGCCTAATGGTGCTGCTAGTTGCTGTCTGAGTTCATATAGGATGCAGCCTGGGATGTTATTTGGTCCCATGGTGGCTGTATTTTTTACCTTTGAGAGGGCAGTGATGACTTGCTTCCTAAAGATAAGGGGAGGGGGCAGGTGCTGGGTATGTCCTGATTTATTGGGGGGGGCAGAGGGGGGTGAAGTTTTCACTGAATCTCTCTGCCAACAGGTTGGCTATAGCATGCATGTGTTATCCTTGACCAACAGTCTGAGAAGATCAAGAGTGCTGCCTTTCAGATTGTGCACATATGTGAAGAAGGCCTTATGAATGTGTTTAGTAGATGTGGCCAGTTTGGACTCAACGTTTACTTTGGAGGATTTCACTAGTGTTCTTATTTGCTTGTTCAGCTAAGGAGAGATTGCTTCCAATTAGGCACCTTTTCTTTCTGGGTCCTAGACAGCAATTTATTTTCCTTTTCTTATAAAGTTTATTTATTTCAGATGTCCACCAGACATGTTTCCTCTTCCTTGAAGAGAATGATTTTGTCTTGTCAGGTATTTCTGATTCCATGCAGCTATATAAATGCTTGTATAGTACTTTGATGTAGGTTTGGACATTTGTGCCAGTTCCTATGGATGGGGAGGGGGCTGTGAAGCTGTTTATACCTTCCCTCAGAAGGTTGTAATCAGCTTTGGAGAAGTTTTTATGTTTGATGCTAGCAAGGGGGTGGGGCCAGGGAAGATGGTGACTTTGAAAGTGACCACTTTGTGGTCATATCTTACCAGGGAGGATGACACTGTAGGGTGCTGCAGTGGTTACTCATGTTGGTTAATACCAAGTCCAAGATATTAGCACCTCTTATGGGGGTGTCAACCAGTTGGTTCAAAGTGTTTGCCTTGACAAAATCAAGGAATCTTTTGGCATTTGTGTTTTGGCATGAGTAGTTCTTCCAGTCTATGGCTGGATAGTTAAAGTCACCCAGCATCAGGGTAAAGGGTTGAATCTTGATAGATTTGAGGAGGTTCAAATAGGTGGACTAGGCATCTTGAGTCAATGTTGGGGGCCTGTAGCTAGCTTTGATTTGAATAGGGGTCTTGTCAATGGTTAATTGCACCTGGAATGTCTCTTGTGTGTCATACTGTTTGACCAACCTGAAGATGTGTATGCCTTTAATATATGCTGAAACTCCATCTCCTTTTGCTTTGCTGTCCACAGTTTGGGGTCTGAATGTATGATAGGATAAGTGACATGGTATGACTGGGGTGCTCTCCACAGCTTTGAACCAAGTTTCTGTGACTGCACAAATGTCAGCATCTTCCAGGAATAAGAATGCTTGCAAAGAGTTCAGTTTCTTGTTTAGACTCCTCATGTTTACCAGCATGATCTTGAACTTGTGTTTTGATGAACTTTCCATGTTAGTATTTTTACCACATGACATTGCCTAAAGGGACACTATGGGCAGGGCAAGAGTCTTTGCCAGAAACCCAAGTGGAAGGTTGGCATAATGGTTAAGGTGTTTACCTTACTGACACAAGGTTTAGGGTTTGATTCTCACATGGGGTAACTAGCTAAGCTTAAAACGGCCTACAAGGGCAGCTATCCTAGTACTAATCTATGAACCTATGTAGAACATGCGTGGTTATATGTGGCTGTCTTTCTTACCTATGAACTTATACCTATCTATATCAAACAAAGCTCCTCATTAGCACTGTTCAAGAAAAATCTTGATGATTGGATGGGAGATAGGAAATTCACCCCGGGGATCACTTCTGTGGCTCTGCTCGACAGTGGCACAGGAAAATAATTTTCTTGGGTGGTGAAAGCCAGGGTACCTTTGGCCAGGCTTATATAGGCCCTAGGGCCAATAGCCTAGTACCTACCTATGAACCTATGAACCAAAGCACAAGGGAGACAGATGCAGACCATCTCTGGCAAAGCACATCGGTCTGTTGCTCATATCTTCCCAGGCTGCCAGGTACTAGATCCCCTTGGAATGACACCAAAAACTAAGCCAATTGTTAAAATCAATCATTTTCTGTTTGTATTGAGGCATCTTTCTGGGTGATGGTAGAATGCTGCTTAAGACTAGTATCATACTTGCCTGGGACACATATTCAGCTATCGAGATCATGTGTCTCTTCATATAGTCCAGGGAGGTATGTCTCAAGTCATTCACACCAACATGGACTATGGCAGAGTCATAACAGTACCTGTTATTAAGAGACCTGAGTGCATGTGTGATATGGCAGATTCTGGCACCTGACAAAAAACTAACCGTGACTTTATCTTATCCAGCTTGGTGAGGGGCACAGTTGTGTGTTTCACAATGGAGTCTCCTATGACTAATATGTTGGGTTTATGGTTAGGCCTTGGTGGTTGTGAGACACAGGTGTGTGGACTTTGTTTGGTGTGTGGTGTGATGGGCTGCAGAATTTCATTGTGTTTTTGCCGCACAGGTCTCTTTTGTTTGGGTCTGTTTTTGTTGAGGACCTCCATATATGTGGGTGTGTGTTCTGTAGGTATGGGTGGTGTTTGAGGTGTGGTATTTGTGTTGATAACCTTATAAGTGCTACATATACTGGCTTGTGAGGGAAAGAGCATAGACTCTAGGTTCTTAATGTAATTACATCTCTCACAAATTGTGTTCCTACGTGGTGGTGGTGGTGGTAGAGGGTTGTCTGTGTACATGTGGTATTTGCTACACTGTCTCAGGATGTCCATATCAGCCAGACTGGCAGGAGAAACCTTAGGAAATTGTCAATACATATTTGTCAGGTGTGGTGTTTGTGTTGATGACCTTATAAGTGCTACATATACTGGCTTGTGAGGGAGAGAGCAAAGACTCTAGGTTCTTAATGTAATTACATCTCTCACAAATTGTGTTCCTACGTGGTGGTGGTAGTAGAGGGTTGTCTGTGTACATGTGGTATTTGCTACACTCTCTCAGGATGTCCATATCAGCCAGACTGGCAGGAGAAACCTTAGGAAATTGTCAATAGATATTTGTCAGAATCTGAGTGAGAGAGGCCAGAGAGCTAAGGAGTAAAGGGTGGAAGGTCTAAGATGAGTGCTACTAGGTGATTACACAAGTGCTATAGTTGGTACTAGAATCAATCAGACCAAACTATAAATCTAATAACAACCCCCCCTTCCTGACTCTATGATAATAAATATTCTAAATAATATTTTGGTCCGGATTTTGTAATGTTTGCAGAATCTGGTACATTTCATCAATATCTGTGCAAAGGTTGCATTTGTGCCTGTAATATGCAAATATGCCTCAGTGAACTTAGAATATCTTGACAAAAAACAGAATTGCCCAGCAGTATAGGTGCACTGCATTACCAAATCTAGAGAAATTATACAAGCCCAATGCAAACTGCAAGACATTTAAGGGAATACATATCTGCAACAATCCATCCAGTAGTTCCACAAACAACTGCAGATCTTTCCAGATATTGTGTACCAATAAAATACATTCACCAGAAAATATGCAATCTGACAGAATCTATAACATTTCTAATAAAAATTAATAAAGACGAAGGTCAATAACATCCATGTCACCAAGGCTAACAGTAGTTAACAAAGGGAGCGGGATGTGTGAAGAACACAAGTAATGCACACACCCAAGGATGTAAAGAGTTAGAAAAGCAGATGTGGGGTATGGATAAAGAAGACCAACACAGAAGAGTTCTGTTGTAACTTTTGTAACTGGAAAATCTAAAAGACAGTCAGAGGGGCATGGGTGAATTGTTTGGTGGCAATAACCCCGCCCCCTTTTTTTGAGACTAGAAGGACAGAAAAGGCAGGGAAAGAGGAGGTGAAGGGCAAAACACCAAGTGTAAACATACAACAAATATCACAAGACATGATAAACAAAGGTCATAAATAAACATAAAGGAAAGGTAAAGTACACAGACAGTGCACTCTAAAACAAGAGCAGCAGAAATTGGACACACAGGTTAGGGATGTATACCAACCATGATGAAATTCAGAAATACATATGTACCTACGCACTATGACATTCTGATATCTTGACATGTTGCAAACCGTGTGACAGTCACACCTGAATGTGTGTGACTGATGGCAGATGCATGTTGTACGGATCACGGTACACAATGAATATGGAATCCAATATTCAAGTAGTCTGTCAGCAGTGCATGTGTAAGCCAAACAACAGCACAGATGAACAGACATACTATAAAAGGTGCAAAACCCACCTGTGGTGAGATATATATTACTGATCATTGGCATGACTGAGCATAGGACAGTCCTATAAACAGCAGTACAGCACAGGAACATGGATTAAATGACTCTTCAGAGTTCCAAGGTACAATGGAGTTTCTGTATTGATCAGAACATGTGCAGAGACATGTATATGTACATAAATCACTTCATATGTGCAACAGTTCAACAGTTACCAAAATATGGACATGTATGTGAACAGATTGATGCACATTGTAATATAACAGAAGGACAAAGAAGACATTCTGGAATATTGCTGTATAAAGCAGCAGTTTCACAGTACATACATGAAGGGTACACTGGCAGGTTATGCAGTATGTGAAGTAGGATTACCCATATATAGCAGCTACAGTAATAGGATATAACATGGCACCATTGTGCCAATACATAACTCACACAAAGCCAGGGTGCCAGTGTGACAGCATGACACAACAGTGTCATAGAATGCTCAGGGGCAAGGTCATATCATATCGATGAACAGGCATGACACAGCAACCCACAAACCTTACTCATCTCATTGCATTATGTGTGAACTATGGGGGAAACTTTGTGAGTTGGTGTCAATCCTACACACATATACATTGGAACTCTTGTGACAGTAGCAGCATGTAAATACAAAAGTCATAAGTGTGACATACAGGGGCTCAGTATGTTTGACATAGCAAGAACATGCTGCACTGTACGCATAGGAGTACACACGCATACACACAGACATAAGGAGCAGCACACCTACCCACATGGAGCAATCTATGTATCAAGTACAGTATTTTATGGACATCCACATGAGTACTGTATGTTTAATGTGGCAATGTGTGTGATTTCCAGGTGCAGCATAATGCAAAATGTCACACTGTATGGTCAGACATGTATCACATAAGTATAGCCGTAATATGCTATGCATACACAAGTGTGCCTATGCAGTACAATTGTTTATGTGGCAAACGCCATTGTACAGTACACAAGTGGATTACACAGACAATATTTAAAGTGCTGAGGGCTTACCCTGATGGGGCTGAGCATCCTGAATGATCTTGCAGGCTATTTCCCTGAAGGAGTTGAGCATGGCCTGTGCTATGTCTGGGAAAAAGTTCCACATCAGCTCCCTCATCTGAATCCAAAGGTCATAACCTTCGTGATCTGGTCCTAAAAATCATCTGCCTGTGGTGGTTGTGGTCAGCTTCTCCTCCATGGTGCAGCAGGGATGAAGGCACATGCACATCCAGGTCTGTCTTCATCATCATCATCATTGACTCCACCATGGTTATCATCCTTTGACTCCGAGTACTCATGTAGTGGTCATACACATTCCCATCTGATAGCAGAGCTGCCACTGTTTCCATACTCTGTCAAGGTGTAATACATAAGAAAGAAATGCTATGGCTAGGCTTGTATAGGCCCTAGGGCTGATAGCCTAGTACCAACCTATGAACTTATGAACCTATAAGAAAGCACATAATAGGCATTCCAGCACTTATATGAATACATAACACACCCACTATGACATAATCTACAGGTAGAATGCATACAGTATTACTCATTACACTAAATGTATGCCCGTGATGAAAGGCATGAATACAAAAAATAACAATGAAAAACACTTGTCTAACAGTCAGCACATTTCTGTGCAAAAAAATGGCTGCATTGAAATGCAAACTGATGTGCACATAAAGAATGTAACATACAGTATTTACTAAGCCATCCTCATGATCTCTGGATATGAGAAATGAGGTATGTCTTCATTAAAACCTCTTCTCAGATGATGTGGCTATAAAGAGTATGTATAAGTTTGTATAATTAAAAGAGTATGTATAAGTTGCATAATAAAAACAAGTGAGGCAGGTGGACAGTTATGCACACAACACATTTCTAATACCTTATTATCAATATGTATGGATGATATCAACAGAGGCCCATGTCTGGGCCACTATATGCATCTCAGAATATCAACAGGTTACTCCAATCCATGACATGGCATGCAATACAAAGCTTATCTGCAAAAATTCTACCATTTTGCAACTAATTAACAACCAGCCATCATTATGCATGATAAACAAACATGTGCAAAGCAGCACATGTACATATCATTACATCTCAAGACAAGCATGTTACAACAATGTGGCATGCAACACTGACATATACTTTCCTTGCAAAACTACAGCAAAACAAGCAATGTAAACCTAAAACTGTAGCATGTAGTAGGTAATGCTTGCAGTATACGACACTATACTGCCAAACAGACTCTGTAAAAGATATCACTACTTCCATTGTTTGTATGTGTGCCTCACACAATTATGCTGAGGTATCAATATGCGAATCACTCACAACTGTAACTTAGGTGTCTGTGTTAGTAATGAGTCATGTTAATAGCTCCAAATAACTTATGTGCATTATGAAGATATATTAAGATGAAAAATCAATTGGAAACATAAAATATATATGCAAATGAGATGAGCAATGTAACATGGTCACTGGCAATACAATGTCCTAGAGCAAGTGGATCATAAACACAGTGACAGCATGTGGCATATAAACCCTTAGGTTATGTCATACACACATTATTGTCCAGTAACTAATTTCTCTTTGCATTATATACATTTTTAGGGATCTCTTTGTATATGGGGTGGGAGGTTGGCATAATGGTTAAGGTGTTTGCCTTACAGACAGAAGGTACAGGGTTTGATTCTCGCAGGGGGTAATTGGCTAAGCTTAAAAATGTCCCACAAGGGCAGTTAGCCTAGTACTAATCTATGAACCTATATACCTGCATAATGCAAACCCTGTAACGATGATCAGTGAGTATGTAACAGGCAGACATAAATGAAAAACTTGAAGTGGCTTTGTGCACAACAATTTCTGAACACAAGCTACAAATGTTTTGTAAACAAACCCTTGCTATTCTGGTAGGCAGAAGTACTAGTCCTCAGCTGATAAAATATACAGTGGATATAAAAAGTGTACACATCCCTGTTAAAATGCCAGGTTTTTGTGATCTAAAAGATGAGACCACAATAAATCATTTCAAAACTTTTCCCACCTTTAATGTGACCTATAACCTGTACAGTTCAATTGAAAAACAAACAAATCTGTTAGGGGAAAAAAATACAAAAAAATAAAAAAGTACAATAAGCTGTTTGAATAAGTGTGCACACTCTTAAACTAAAACTTTGTTGAAGCACCTTTTGATTTAATTACAACATTCAGTCTTCCAGGGTAGGAGTCTACCAGCATGGCACATCTTGACTTGGTAATATTTGCCCACTGTTCCTTGAAAAGCGCTCCAAATCTGTCAGATTGTGAGGGCATCTCTTATAAACAGCCCTCTTCTGGTCACCCCTCAGATTTTCTATTGGATTTCAGTCTGGTCTCTGGCTGGGCCATTCCAAAACTTTAATTTTCTTCTGGTGAAGCCATTCTTTTGTTGATTTTGATGTACGCCTGGGGTCATTGTCGTATTGAAAGGTGGAATTCCTCTTCATCTTCAGCTTTCTGGCAGATGCCTGAAGGTTTTGGGCCAAAAATGACTGGTATTTGGAACTGTTCATAATGCCCTCCACCTTGACTAATGCCCCAGTTCCAGCTGAAGAAAAGCAACCCCAAAGCATGATACTGCCACCACCATGCTTCACTGTGGAGATGGTGCTCTTTTGGTGATGTGAAGTGTTGTTTTGCACAAAATGTACCTTTTGCAATTGTGGCCAAAAAGTTCATCCTTGGTCTCATCAGACCATAACACATTTTCCCACATGCTTTTCGGAGACGATGCATTGTTTTGCAATTTTTAGCTGGGCCTGGATGTTTTTCTGCGTAAGAAAATGCTCCTGTCTTGCAACCCCACCCCATAGCACAGACATATGGAGAATACGGAAGATTGTTGTCACATGTAGTACACAATCAGTAGTTGTCAGAAATTCCTGCAGCTCCTTCATTGTTGCTGTAGGTCTCTTGTCAGCCTCCCTGACCAGTTTCCATCTTCTCTTCTCAATTTTGGAGGGACACCCAGTTCTTTCAACATCACTGTTGTCCCACATTTTCTCCACTTTTTGATGACTGTCTTCACTGTGTTCCATGGTATAGCCAATGCTGTGGACATTTTTTTGTATCCTTCTCCTGACTGATACCTTTCAACAATGAGATCCCTTTAATTCTTTGTAAGCTTTCTGCAAACCATGGCTTTTGCTGTAGCAGGCAACTGGTGGAAATGTCAGGAAAATCCTACTAGGACAGCTGAACTTTATTTGGGGTTAAGCAGAGTCTCTTTAATTGATGGCAGGTGTGTACTCAAGAAGATTGAATTCTGTAATTAAATCAAAAGTGCTTCAACAAAGTATTAGTTTAAGGGTGTGTACGCTTATGCAACCAGCTTATTGTACGTTTTTATTTTTTATTTTTAATCCCCTAATAGATCTGTTTGTTTTTCAATTGAATTGTACAGGTTATAAGTCACATTAAAGGTGGGAAACATTTTGAAATTATTTATTGTAGTTTGATTTTTTTATATCACAAAAACCTGGCATTTTAACTGGGGTGTGTATACTTTTTATATCCACTGTATGCCAGACATAGGATCATACAATTTTAGGAGTTTAATAGGTTATTTGTCCTAAGGCCTCTACAAGCCTAGCCATGTTATACCCTTGTTCTCTTTTGGACCAGGATATATAGTCTATGGTTGAGTGCAAATCTAAGATCTGCACTGACTGTCCCTGTCTAAGAGGGACATAGATGAAACCCCCAGTGTAAATTTATGGTTTTCCATCCACATGTCCAGGTTATGCCTAAGTAGTTTCATTGAGGATCTCTGTTTTACATGACTTAGGAGTTTGTTCCAGAGGAGTGGCAACCTCTGGGAGACTTATCTGTCTATCAGCATGTCCTGTTACTATCATAGGCTAGGTTAAGATCCCTAGAGTGAGTGAATCTTATCCCATTTGATTTGCAGATGTTCAGAAGCTTCATCAAGGCCAGGTCTATGACTGCTCTGTAGGCCAGGCACAAGTCGCCTCTAATCAGTCTATATGATACTAAGTCAATTGATCTATCCATGTAGGTCGTGTGTCGTAATCTCTAAATTTTCTTGGTGAGAAACCTCTGATGTGTCTCCAGATGCTGCAGATGTCTGGTGTGGTACATACAGAAGGGAACATTGTATTCTATTGTTGATCTGATGAGAGCTGAGTACAGAGGAGTTATAGCCTCCTTAGCTTTGTATGCTATACCCTTGCTTATGAGGTGTGCAATGTAGGAGATCTTCCTTACTATTGTGGACACCTGATGATTAAAACTAAGGCTACTATCCACTTGTGTTCCTAAATCTCTCACCACTGGGTTTGAACTTGGGGGAGGTTATCAATGTTGTAATTAGTAGGGTATATCCATTGCTGAAGGGATTGATAATACATTTTTTGCATTTAGTTTAAGTCAGTGGCTTTGACGCCATTCATTTGTCTGTGTAAGCCCATTTTGTAGTATGTTGGCACGTTTGAGGGATTTGATGATTGCACCCAGTTTGCAGTCATCAGCAAACTTAATAAGATATTGGCCATCTATTTTACCCTGGACTTCTGAAAATTAGATACCAAACAGTAGGGAAGCCTAGCACAGATCCTTCTGGAACACCACTGTTAACAAGTCTGCTAGCACAGGTGGTATTCCCAATTTTGATTGCATGTGTTCTGTTTGCGAACCACTTGGTAACCCATATAGTGGTGTAAGGGTTAATCCCCAGCTGGGTGAGTTTCCTAATGATGCCTGAGTGAGGGATTGCATCAAAGACCTTGGCTAGGTTGAGACAGGCAGTGTGAACTGTTTTGCCTTCATCCTGTGCCTTGGTAACTTAGTTGAAGAAGTCCATCAAGTTTAGCATGCAAGATCTGCCCTTAACAAAGCCAAATTGGGTCAGGTCAAGAGTTTGAAGTTCATTTATATAATTGTTGAAAAGGTACATGATGATTCTCTCTATTGCCTTGCCGATAAGGCTGGTTATTATGGGTCTATAGTTCCCAGAGTTGGTTGAGGGGCCGCATTTGTGCAAGGGGATTACAGTTGCTGTTTTCCACTCAGCTGCAGTAAAGCCAGTGCTTAGAATGAGATTGAAGACCGTGCTCAGCAGCTCCATTAACTCTTGTTTTAGACAATTAAATAAGCAGCCTGGGATGTTGTCTCTTCCCATATAGGCTGTGTTTTTCCCTTGGAGAGTGCAGCTATGATGTACTCTCTGGAGATACTAGGCAGAGGACTGGTGACAGGTATGTTATGGGGTATGAATGGTGGGGACAGGGGTGTGAAGTTTTCACCAAACCTGCCCGCTGGCAGGTTGGTGATGTCTTCAGGTTCAGTATAAGTGGTACCATCCACAGCCAGTTCAGCACAAAGTTGGGCTTTCCCTTTTAGATTCTGGATGCAGTTAAAGAATGCTTTGTGATTTTCCTTAGCTAGGGATGCTAATTTAATTTCGTAATTAACTTTAGAGGACTTTACAAGATGTCTAATCTGCTTGTTTATGCTTTAGAGGGAGTGTCTCCTTTTTTGTGATGTTCCCTCTTGTTTTTTGACAGCAGTTTCTTTCTCTTATTGTATAACTTATTTATACTGGATGTCTACCGGGTTGGCTTATTTTTTCATGAGGATCTTGATTTGATTTTTTTTCAGTATGGCTAAGTCTATGCATTTATATAAGTGTTTATACAGGACATTTGTGTACACTTCAGTATAGGGGGTCATCGCTGTCAGTTTTGGCAGGGGGTCTGGAACTACTGATGCCATCACTCAGTAGGCTATAGTTTGCTTTGGAGACATTTTTTAACCTTTTTATTCCTGAGGGTGAGTCAAATACAATCATTAATTCGAACAAGACTGATTTATGATCGGACTTTACCTTGCAGGGCTTCACACATGGACTGGTTCAGTGATACCCCATATTGGTGAGTACTATGTCAAGGATGTTAGATCCCCTTGTGGGGGTACTGACTGTCTGCTCTAGACCATTTGTGTTAACAATGTCCAGGAACCTTTACGCAAGTGTGTTTGTGCTCATATATGTTACCCAATCCTGTATAAGACTGTTCTTAGCCAATTACCAGATGGGAGAAGCAGGTCACCATTCATTAGACCCACACTTGCCCATCAGATATCAATACCTGTGCTGCAACATGCACACACATCTGCTGTTGGCCAATCCACTCTGAGTCCAGCAGTCACATCCAGACAGTCAGCTCACAGTCATGTTCCTTCCCACAATGTGTCTTCACATGCTGGTGTCACTGCATCAAGCTCCTCAGTAGAGCAACATTGGCTGAGTGTTTCCAGGAGATGGCAGGATCAATCAGGATCAAGGTGTGAGTTGCCAGCATGGGCACCCTAGACTGCATTAGTGTAACACTGACAGTTGATCCAATGTGTGTCCTGTAGTGACATTCTGACCCCATGACAATGATGATCTATGTGCAAACCACTGATAATTTAATATGTATGAGGTTGTTGTGAGGTCTGATGCCACAGGATTCTGTTATTTTGTCCCTGACCAAGGTGACTACATTCCTGTTTTGATAATCATTCTTTCTTTTACATTGACATACCTTAATTGTGATATTGACAACAGTAATGCATTATGGCATAACTTGATTCCATGTTTGCATGTTTTGCTAGTGTACTGATAGTGATGGGTTTTACATTCCAATTTCCCTTGTTATCTAACAATTACACATGCATCACAGTCTGGCCGAAATGTTAACAGCTGTGTGGATCAGGCTGTAGCCTCTAACATTGAAAAAAAATGTCCAGCCATTCTGATAGTGTGGGAACATCAGCTGTAGGACAAGATGATGTCTGTGCACCACTGTGTCATGTTGAGTCTGTTGATGATGTTGACTGTTCCTTACAACAGAGCAATACTACCTAGTACAGTACACGTGGCTTGATTTGATTGTTCCTCTCCTTATTCTTTTATATATGTTCATACTATTATATGTTACAATTATGTTATGCATGATGCTTAATGTGCACATCTAATAGGTCATTTTCATTATATGCTATGTATGCTGCTGCTTTGGGGCAACACATGAACACCATTCTTTAATCTGTGTACTTCTGAAAGTGTAGCTTGTCATGACTAAAATATGTGTCAGATGCTGCCATCTTGCATGAGCTAGGATGGTATCCATTATCCATGCCTACTTTTTCTCCCTTCTGTGTCCTCCTGATCCAACTCTGACAGCTGGAACATGTCGTCTTCAGACATCTGAGGTTCTTGGGGTAGGTCATTCACACCTGCGGCAGGCATACCATCATTTATGGTTGTTAGCATGTTGTGAAGCATGGTGCACACAGTAATCATCTTTGTCACCTTTTCAGGTGTCTGTTGCAATGCACCCCTGGATGTGTTCAGACATTTGAATCTGTCTTTCAGCATGTCAAACACATGCTCAATGGTGTTTCTTTTTGCAGCATGTGCTCTATTATATGTCTCCTCTGGAGGGTAGGATGGTGCTCTGTATGGCCAAAGCTCAAGTGGATAATCACAGTCAACTGTTGGTGGAGGGATATAAAAACATATGCTGTCATCATGCATACTGTTGACAGGGGTGTATTCTGCTTACATCTTACATGTGTTCCTGAACTTACTTAGTAGTATTTCCAGATGAATTTTGCCATGTTGAAAAGCAGCCCTCAGACTACTTTCCCTCCATAAAGCAGCATCGTGGACGCTACCAGTGTGTGTCACCATGATATTCATTATGCTGCCATCTGATGACCATACCCCCTGACATTTCAGTAATAACCACCCCTTTTTATTTTCATACCTTTCTGCTTTGAGTTCTATGGGGGTGCGGTCTATTGCACCAGGTACATTGGGGAATCTGCTGATGTTGTAGAACTGGTGCACGGCATTTTGCTGCTCCATGACTGTAGATGGGGAAATGGATATATTCATCTACCTTGTTGCATATTGCTGCCAGGAATTGTGAGAGGATGCAATTGGAAGCTGTCTGGGACACTCCTTTAGTATCCCCCATATGCCAGTGGAATGTCACTGATGCCAGTATACCTAAGCACAGACAGACATTGGTTTTGAAAGGTACAGGGTTGTCTCACAATGTACTCAGACATGTGCGGGAGCACATGGTACACACAGACTCCACCAGCTGACTGTTTAAGGAGTACCTGTCAACTACTTCCTGATCTGACAGTTAGCTTAGTTATAGTCTGGTTTGGTGTCTAGCTGACTGCCTTCTAGGATGTACTGTCATATCTTTCTGTATGGCTTGCAGTACCTCATTGTGTTGTATTTCAGTCATGTGAAATTGCATTCTCTTTTATTTTTCATTACTATTATGGATTTTGCAGACTTTCATTGGTGATAGCTTTCTTTCATTGGGTTGTAATATGGCATTTGCTGAGGGTTTTGGAAACATAGTTGGTGAAGTACGTTGTCGCATTTAAAATGTGTTGGACATGCCCGTTATATTTTGGAGTTCGACGGGAGGGCATTGAGTCCATAATTATCCTTAGCTGAATATTCAGTTACACAGACTGATTCCTGCCTGCTTTCTGTAATTGTGTCCTCAGCTGATACACTGAAATTCTCTTTTGCCATGCTGCACTGTCCTTAACTTTGTTTTGGAATCTGGCCATTTATATATTAGAACCAAGTTATGTCCAGCATCAAAATAGTATCCCTAAACACCGCACTAGTACATTACTATTTCAGCCAAAACTCAAAACTATATTCAACAACTCAAAAACTGATTTTGACACCTGTTCTACAATCCAATTATATATACTTTGCTACAAACTTGCCTGTATCCATGCTTAATGTTCTCTAAGACTTAAATTCTCCAATACGTAAAGAGCAAAAAAAAAAAAAAGAAGAGCCACTCAGTCATCCATGCAGTTATAAACTAAACATGTTTTGATTGAATTAAACTTTCTAACTTGCGGGCTCTAAAAACAGTAACTACTCATCTGTCTAGAACTACCCAAACTGATAAGTGGCTCTACCTCTGCTACTGACTTAAACAAGAACGTTTGCAGACTAAAACCCTTCCTCTTCCCACCCTTATGTCCCATAAAATGCATGTGCAGAACCTTCCACTATTCCACTGCAGGTATGGGGGGACCTGATCCAGATAATCTTATTGATAAAACTCCTAACAGCTACAAATCAGTCTTTGATTACCTCATTTCCTGGTTTAGAAAACTATTTAGAAAAATAGCAAAATTACTGGCCAGTCAATAGAAACATAGAAACATTGGGCTTTTAATTGTATTTGAAGCTCTCCTCCCAGAAAACAGAAATACCAATAGATAATTCCTACAGAATCACACAAGCCACCATGAAGCTTTTTACCAACTCTGCAATCTGTCAGTAAGCTAGCAATCTCCTGTTTGATAACCGTTTTTGCAGCTGTCAGGATAGCATTCAAATGCTGCTGTGCAACATTTATTTTCACTACTATCAAAATAATTGTCAAACGCCATGGGTTTGCAAGTCTTTTAACAGCTGTCAAAAGCTCTATCAAACCATTAGACTACTGCAGTAGTGATTGCAACTAAAGCACAACAATTTATTTCTGTACTTTACATCTCTCTAGCTGTAAAGTGCAGTACAAAATGTGATAGCTTCACTACACCCTTCCCCTTGTCATAGCTCCAGTCAGAGAAATACCATTCCTATACAGCATTTAATATGACAGAAAGGCACTTGACTGTTCCATCTCATAAAATGAAAAGGGAAGATGCCACAACTACCAATAAGACATAAAATTGCCTTTCAGGTTATTTTAAAATATTATGTGTTACATATTCCTTGCTATAAAGTGCATTAGCAGAAAAGTCACAGCTTCACAGAGAAAGCACTCCTCTCCCATGAAGGATTTACAGCATGGACGCTCAAACTAGCACTTGTTTTATTTACATATGTGCTCTGTCTGATAAAATGCAAAGTATAATTTCACAAGTCCACACGCACAATTACTATAATGTCAAATGCCCTATTCTGGAATTACTTTAATTCCCCCAAACACACACACACACACACACACACACACACACACACACACACACACACACACACACACTCATACATGTAGTATATACTATATATTTCTTGCCTGGAAAAGATCAACTTGTTTAAAAGTTTTCATTTTGCAAGGACAATATTATTGGAATATTAGTCTTTATATTCTACCTTGAATACAGATGTCCAGTTACATCCAGACTTCAAAAAAACAATTTATTTTCCATCCAAAAATACCAATAGAATTCACAGGTTCATATCTGTTACACCCCATTATCAGCAGCACAGCTTAGTCCTATCAAAGGCCCATTCACATAAAAAAGGAAACCATTGACTTATCTTTCTTTGAAGATGAGCCATCTTAGTGCTCTCAAGGCAGAAATGTAACATCAGTGGGACAACATCCCAGGTTGCCTTTTAAAGAACTTAAAACATGACCTAGCAGACCCACTTGGATCCCTGTTTAACCACAGCCTGCAAACTGGCTATGTCCCGGAGGAATGGAGGACAGCAACAGTAATCTCTCTGCTCTAAGGAGACCATAAGATAACCTTGGGAATTATAGGCCTATATGCTTGACTAGCCTCATCTGCAAGGCCATGGAAAGAATCAATATGGACCTTATTAACAAGGACATAACCTCCACACTCTAGACCCAACCTAATTCAGATTTGTTAAAAGTTGATCATGCCTGTTAAAAATGGTTGACTTCTTCTAGAAAGTTATCAAAGTCCTGGACAACAGAAAGACAGTGCATACCACCTATCTTGATGTAGCCAAGGCATTTGATACAACTCCCATTCAGGTATTACAGAGAAAGTCATCCAATTGGGAATTAACCCCTACATTACCAGATAGGTTGCCAACTGGCTTACTGACAGGATGCATACTGTCAAAGTGGGTGATTTCACCTATAGCAAAAGACCAGTCACCAGTGGCATACCACAGGGTTCTGTGCTCATCCCCTTATTGTTCCAAATGTATTTCTCAGAAATCCTGGCAAACTTGGATAGCCTGTGGCTGACCAAGTTCTCTGATGATTGCAAATTGGAAGCAATCACTGAGTTCCCCGGTAATGTTAACATACTGCAGTCAGGGGTAATGCAGACAAATGATCGGCGCCAAAGCCATGGATTAATGCTAAATGCAAACAAAAAATCATTATTATTCCCTTTGGAAAAGCTGATGTCCCTGCTAATTACATTATAGACATCACCTCCCTAAGTACAGACCCAGTGGTACATGATCTGGGTACTCAGGTTGCTAGCAATCTGAACTTTGACTATCACATATTCACATTAGTAAGGAAATCCTTCTAGATGACACATCTTATAAGTAAAGGCATCACATCTAGATCTAAGGATGATATATTTCCATTATACTTGGCTCTCATCAGACAAATAATTGAGTACAATACTCCCTTTTGCATGTACCTCACTAGACACCTGTAACAACTGGAGAAACCACAGAGATTTCTCAGCAAGAAATTACAGGATACACAAAATAACTCATAAGTGAAAGGACTGAATGCTCTGTCACAGTACTCTGTCTCCTACAGGTTGCTAAGGGATGACCTGTGCCTGGCGTATATGGTAGAGTCTGACTCAGCCCTGATGGAAATGCTACACATTCATAAATCAAACTGCAGGGGCGGTCACTCCAGGGTTTTTAGCCTAGCCTCTAACATGAACAGATCATGCTAGAGAAATAGATACAGAGATTGCTACTTCTCTGGAACAAGCTTCCAATTCACGTTAAACAGAACTCCTCCCTGTCCCTCTTCAAACGCAACCTAGATCAATGGATGTGCGATTATACATTCACTCCTGGTGTGTTGCCCATGTCTCTTCCAGACAGAGGAAGTTGGTATTAACTACCATAGACCCTTACCTCTGTAAACCTCACTCACCTAACCACCAACATTTTGGGCAACTCGGGATAAATATGGCTAGGCTTGTAAGGGCTCTAGGGCCATTAGCCTAGTAACCTTCTATTAAACTATGAACAGCAAGATGAGTTTCAGACAGAATTATTAATATTTAAGCCACTGATACTAGACACATCCCCATTTATAGCAGAAAGACTATCTTAAGACTTGCTGTTCTCTGCCTAAGTATTGCTGATCTCAGTCTGCATTTGATTTTGGATTGGAGTTATTCATTTAAGGTTTTGTTACTTCCATTTTTTTATCTTTACTCCTATATTGATTGCATTTTCTTTTGTTTTAGTTTTTTGGGTTTTTTTTAGTTTTAAGAGGTCTTGGCTAGGATCAGTTAGGAAGAAATTCTTTTGCAGACAGTGACTAAAATCTGGCTAATTAGTAGGAGGAGCTGAGAAATAGCATTCCTCAGTTAACTACAAGTATTTAGTAGCATGTTTAGCTGTAGTGATGTGTGACTTGCTGTTCTCTGCCTAATTGTTGCTGATCTCTATCTGCAGCCCCCCCACCTCAGTCCCTTGAACTTAATTATCTTTTGTTTCTTCCCTTCCCACTTAAATAAATACACTTTATTCTTCCACTTTTATATATGTTTGCTTATTCTTACTTTATTTAGCTTTTTGCTGCATGTTCTTAACATGTTCACTTACATTTAATCTGCTGCATTTATTATTGCTTGTTCAGCCTGTTTACATTGTAATAGTTACTCTAAAACTCTTAGTTCTGATTTAAGCACTTGGGCACCAAACCAGTTATTTTACATTAAGAAGGTTTGTGGTCTACACACTTGTGGGAGGAGAGGGCAGCTCCAGCCTTCTGAGCTGAAAATTGTTGGTGAAGGCTTTTTTGCCTGTTATTCTAAGTGTCTTTGTTCTGGTTTAAGCACTTGGTCTCAAAACCACTTATATTACACTAGGAAGGTTTGTGGCAGGAGAGAATAACCCATGTCTTTCTCAGCTGGGTATTGCTGGTATAATTCTTATTGTGCCTTATTTGATTGGCTAGAGGGCTAATTTGTTCAAAATTTGAATCTCTGTTCTTGAGGCATTTTTGCGACATATGGCACCCACACTACTTGGGAGGAAGAGTGTTACTGGTTTCTGCTAAACTCTACAAAAGCTAAAAATTATATTACCATAGCCATTGTTTCAGCACTTATTTTTGCTGCATTAATTGAGTGCTTCTGTGTTGAATACCTGCACTTTTTGCCCTTTTTTAGTCTTTAGTTAAAACTGCCTTGGTTCCACTTTAGTGAGAGTACAGGGGAACGTAATCATTTTTTGGACGAGAGTTGTTTAAAGGAAATGCTATTCAACACTGTGGGGTGACATTTTAATGGCTTAACAGCTCATTTAAATTTCCCTTATTTTTCTTAAAGCAAGCTAGCTGATTAACTGCAGCTGTCCTAGATTGGTCACAGGGCCTTGTTTGTGTTTATTGAATCCCCACTGCTATTTAAGCATCACAGTTGCACAATACCTGGCTCATAACCTAAGAGCTCCAAGGATGTTGACAACCATGCTACTTGAAAAGAAGAGTGTTACTGGCTTTTGATAAAAATAACCAACAACTTGTAGTCGAATAAATCCTCTTGTTTTAATACAAAACACTCTAGCGCCTCAAGGCGCTAGAGTGTTTTGTAATAAAACAAGAGGATTTATTCGACTACAAGTTGTTGGTTATTTTTATTCTGAATTACTTTGGTTGTATGGTGGTTACTGATAAACCCTACAAAAGCTAAGGCTTACATTTCCTTATTTAATGTTTTGTCACGTTCTTGACATTGTTTTGTCACAGCTGCATTAATTGCACATTTCTGTGTTTAATATTTAAACTTTTGACCTTGTTTTTACAGTTTGTAGTTACATCTGCTGCTCTCTGTGAAGCAGCTCCTAACAATGATCTGTATAGACACTGGTATCTCGCAACATAATTCCCCATTGTAATCTGTGTAGAAGCCAATCTCACACAGTATAAGTTTCCCTTAAAATACCTGTGATGATATGGGCAAGTGCCAACATAGCCAGCTAGAATTTGTAAAGAATGATAAATCCTTTAAATATGAAACTGATTTATACAAGATTCATGTGTTACAGATGTATTAGAGCTGTATGTCATTTGTATATCAAACTGATTTGTACCGATGCTTGTGCTGAAAATGTATTTGTGAGCTTTGCATGTGTTAAACTGTATCAAAAGTGCACTCTGCTAGAATGAAAAGAAATATACATGCATTATTGTAACTGAATTAAATGTATATGTTTTGATAGAGGATACTAGGACAGCAACAGTTAATCAGTTAGCTTGCTTTAAGAAAAATAAGGGAAATGTAAATGAACTGTTAAGCCATTAAAATGGCACCTCACAGTGCTAAATAGGGGTGGAGACACTAAGTCTTGGAAAGAGCCTTTGTTCATTACCTCAGTAAAAAGAGGGGAAGCCCCAGGCACTGCCATAAATATTTAGATGTGTATTGTAGACATCTTTGCTAAAATCCTGTCTCAGCTTCAAAGGGGAATACTGTGAGAACCTAAAGTCAGGTGACCAGATGAAGTCATTTTGGCAACCCTCTTGGAAATTATATTTAGATATTACAAAGAGAAATCTCAGAGTATAGAGTATTCTGTTTTGGGGAACCTGACTAGAAAGACTCTCACCACAGCATCTTGCCTTGCGGTAGTAAGTAACTTAACTAGGGAACAGTAAAGTCTCTTAGATTCAGTCAGGAATACAGTGAAGCTTAGTTTATATATTGTTTTTTTATGTCTGAACCTGTCCATCAATGTTGTTTTCAATATCTCCTGTGATTTGAACTCTGTGGTTTACTGTGAATATATATTCAGTATGTTTATGCTCTTTTATTATTTATTATTAAATATATTTAAAACTTTTATAGTGGCTGGTTCTTGTAGAAAGTATCTAACCTTTGAGATTACTTATATTTAGTTGGTGACACTGTATGGCCAACTCCAGAAGGCCTAGCTGTCTTGGTTAACTACTGTCATGTGTATCAATATTAACTTCCCTCAGCATAATTGGATACCCTTTTAAGATCCTTGTAGTAACTGAATGGTGGCAGTTAATCTACCTTACAGTTTGGGCAAGGTTGGTAGAGCAGGTAAATTGTACCAGCCTTTCCCAGGTGTGTGTATGTGTGTGTGTGTGTGTGTGTGTGTGTGTGTGTGTGTGTGTGTGTGTGTGTGTGTGTGTGTGTGTGTGTGTAAATTAAATCTTAAAGAGTTTATGTGTCAGCTAGTTGGAGCAGGGACACAAAGTAGTGGATTCACAGAGATTGCTTAAGGATTTGGCTTGGAGAGTCAGCTGACAGCCTAAACCTTCAGCTGTACCAGTGGAGAGTTTTACTGGGGACTAGGAAGGAGACAGATATAGAGACATCCAAATCCCAGGCTAGATGTGTTCCCTGTGTGCTCTTAAGGGAAATCACACTTGATTTAGAGAAGTCTGCATCTGAAATACTGAGTGTATTCATTTGTATTCCAAGTGCATGTTCATCTCCAGTGTCAGTGGTGAGGATTCCGGCTCCTTGATTACTAGCCCAGGATGGGGATGTCACATATTGCTAGCAGTGGTAGTCATCACATTTTGGTAGCAGTGATGTGCATCACAATACCCTCACTGTCTAGTCAGGTTTTTTAACTACTAGAGCATCTAATTTGTGCATAACTGCATGTTGTTCATCAGATTCTTTGTATTATTGACTTATTCAATATTTAAATTTCCCCTCACACCTCCTAAGTATGTCAGCAGTCATGGATATGGACTGATGTAGTCAATATTTGATATTTAAATTTCATTAACTCCTCCCTAGTAGATATGCAGCCATGGATATGCACTTCCTGACTCTCTAACCACTCTGAATGAGATGGGTATTCTGAGGCATTGTAACAATTGTTTGATGTACACTGACAACCCGCTTACTCTTAATAAAGCAGATAAAGTATGGAAGAGGTGTAAATACACTTTAATGCTGGTGGTAAAACTTTCTCATACAACCAAAACTAATCTTATAGACGTTGTCAGTGACACTTGCACCATGCCTACTGCACAGGGTAAAGACCCTACACATAAAACTACTTATACTGGGGCACTTACAGATAACCTTCCTAAACACTAAAACCTCTTGCACAGCACAATCAAAAAGGTCCCCCAGCCATCATGTAAATACTCTGTTACTACACCACCCACAGCTACACATAGTAACAATGTATCCAAAACCTCTACTACTAACTAATCCCAAGGCAAACCAGTCACCGGTGATTCTATAGTGAGGCACACCAATGTCTCCCTCACCAGAATGAGTAAGAAAAGAATCACAGTTCACTGTCTTTCCAGGGCTAGAATCTGTCTAGTCACACAGGCAGTCAGGTCATAGAACCACAGGGACCTCTATGACTCTGTCATAGCCCATGTGGGTGTTAATGAACTGAGATGTACCTCTCTTGACTATATAAAGCGAGACATGATTGAGATCACAATTATGTGACTCAGGCAAGTCTGAGCCTAACACTGAGCAGCCTACTACCTTCCCCAAGGATGATGCCACGTTACCAACAGGAAATCATTGATTTCAACAATTTGCTTAATGTCTGGTGTCAGTCCAAGGGTGTATAATATTTGATACCCTGGGAGGACATGGTTGGCAGACCATGCTGCTTTGCCAGGGATGGTCTGCCCTCATCCCCCACTAGGCTTTCAGATATTGGCAAAGACCATTTCCACCCCCATAGTGCCTTTTTTGGGCAATGCCAAACTGATGAACCTCTTGACTTAATTGAAACTGCAAAGGAATTTCTGAAGGTCGTACAGCTCAGTTCTAGAAGTCTTAACAAGAAACTCCACTCCCTGTAAGTCTTCCTGTTCCTGGACAGTGTGGATATCTGTGCAGTAACAGAGACATGGTTTAAAATTGTGGAGAGTTCCAAATCAGTGCAAGGTTATAATGCCTTTCACAGCTTTAGACCAGCTACTGCACAGGAAGGAACTAAAAATAGTGGATTCTCAGTCCATATTAAAAACCATCTTACATCCAGACTAGTTGAAGTGTCTGACCCACTGAAACTTACACATGTGCATCTCACTATAAACAGGGTCTTGTACCATATCCTCGAAACCTGTAGGTCCCCATCCATGCCCCAGGAAAACCAAAACTACCTATCTCAATGTAGTAGAGTTCCTCAACATCCAACCCAGTGGGGGATCTCAACTATTTATTTATTTATTTACATTTGCTAACCAGGAAAATCCACTGGGCCAAGTGACACATTTTCAATGGAGGCACAGAGAGAAAAGCACCACAAAACAGTATATAATACAAAAAAAAACATATACATATATTACAAAAAATTATAACATGATTGTCAGAAGAAATACATATATTTGCAACATATTAAAAGGTGTTGCATAGTAATAATGATACTGAATACAATAAAATAGTCACTGTATAATAATGAAGTTGATAATGGAAATAAGAAAAATAAAAATAGAACTACCTCTCTGTAGATTGGGAATCTTATGCCACTTCTAATACACAAGCCCAGTGATTGCTAAACTTCATTAATACTAACATCATGGAACAGTCATGGTCAATTCTCATACCAAGGGTACAAATATCCTTGACCTTGTAAGCACAGACATGGGGGAGCAATGTTCCTTACCCAGTGTAATGTCCTCACTCATCAAAACTAAGGCAGCATTGCTTGAAATAAAAATTAGACCCAGCAAAACAGAAAACCTTTAGGAACTATTCCAAAGCTAACCTCTCTCAATTAAGCAACACTTTGGTTTAATTCCAAGCACAATCAAACCCAATTAAAACTATTGCATATGCTGAGCTATTTATAATACTCCCGTAAAGCCATATTGTTAACTGTATAGAGTGAGATGTGCCCACTTGTATTAAGAATAAGACAAACTCAAAAGGCAAGCCACCCTGGTGGAATCACAATATCAATCAGTTATAAAACAAAAGAAAATAAATTCTTGGCCAAGGATAGGAGGAACAAAGCCCGACATACTAAAAAAAACCCTGACCAATCTAAACAGTCAGCTAAGAGAGTTAATTAATACTTCAAAGGCTAAATTTGAAGAAAGAAATAGCTTCTCATGCAAAGGACAACAACAAAGCTTTGTACAGCTATGTCCGTAACTTCAAGAGAAATATGCAACATTGTGCAGAACTTATTGTAAGTGACATCACCTACACTGAACTGGAGGCCATAGCCAACCTTTTGACTGAATGGTTCAACTCAAATTTCTCCTCCCACTCCCCCACTGATAATCCAAAGAGAATGTCACTTACCACAATCCCCACAATGATTCCTAGGGACAGGGCTTCAATGCACTTTCCAAGGTTAAAAACACTGCATCAATGGGCTCCGATAACATACTGAGGTGTTTGTTAAATAGCATGGAATATGAACTTTGTGGTCCACTTGAATCACTTTTCAGCTGGAGCCTAAAGGCAGGTCTTGTGCCTAAGAAATGGGAGTTGGCTACAGTCATTCCCCTGCACAAAGGAGGTCTGACAACTGATCCAAGTAACTACAGGCCCATAAGTCTGACCAGCCTCATATGTAAGGCTATGGAAGGAATCATCCTGTGCATGATAAATGAGGATACAGGTAACCTGCAAATACTGGAACCACCACAGTTCAGCTTTGTTAAAGGAAGGTCATGCCTATTACATCTAGTGGACATCTTTGAGAGAGTAATCAAAGCAATGGATGAAAGCAAGAATGCGCACACAGCTTACCTCGACTTTTGATATAATACCTTCCTCAGGCATTATAGACAAACTCACTAAATTATCTAAAAGCCCATTTATCACCCACTAGATAACCTACTGCCTTACTGGTAGGATATAGAATGTCAAAATATGTGAACTCACCTCCACTAGGAGGCCATTTACTACTGGAGTCTCCCCCTTTTTAGCATCAAACAAGATGTCTTAGTGTAGTATGAGATATGTCATTCTGTCTCACTTGCACTGAAGGACTTGACCTAATATTTAGAACTTTCAAGCCTGTTTGAAACACAAAATCAAAAACATTAACAAAAAGCCAAATGTTTTAACTATTCAGGGATTACATAGTCTGCCCATTTCCCTAAAATTTCCCTTCAGCTATAGGGTCACTATCAAGTCATCTGACAATGAATATTTTATTCCATGATATTAGCTCATTTAATTTATTGAAAACTTCAGTTCTGTCTTGTATTTTTTAAGAAAGCAGTAATTTACAGATTTAATGTCTTGTTCATTGTACTGCAGTGGTGGTGCTGCAGTAGCATTGTCGCCTCACAATTAGATGTTGCCTGTTCGATTCTCAGCTAGCATATCTTCTGTGTGGCGACATGCGTGAACGGGCCTTCCTTTGTTGAAGGTTGTGCTTTAGGCCTGGCAAGCCAGCATGTAAAACTCTACTGCCAATCATTAGTGGACCGGAGTTCGGCTGTGGCGACCCCTAACCCGGAAAAGCCGAAAGACACAAACAATGTCTTGTTCATTGTATTTTTATTCACTTAATTCATTGTTAAGTGCTCACTACACACACACACACAAGCCGACACTCATGCATGTACATATGCATGCCCCTCTCCCCAGACAGAGGGCTGGATTTATTAAAGATTGTGAAAGCTATTTATGGACATGCAGCAAAAACCTGGAAGAAACAAACTGTCAGACAATCCACTTTATTACTAAGTGCTTTCACCCCTTACTAAACTTTGATATGGGACTTCATCAGAGTAAAACTGGATAAAGAAATAGGACAGCTATTTAAAATTTAAAAACACCAATCACAGAGCACATATAATGAATATTTAGCAAGTCACATTACAACACTTTTCAGCAATTCATAAAAGGCATTAGCATAAGAACTTTTGCTAAGGTATGTAGTGTTAAAATCACAAATAATAATAATAATAATAATAATAATAACAAATAATCAAAATGAAACTTTAAAAGACTAAAACCCCTAAGAAATCTATGTTTCAAATATTAAAAGATCTAATTTTAAAACACTTTTTAAAGAAAGATTATCATTTAACCCTGCCAGCCAACCATCAGGGTAGTTTCATGAATTATTCAGAAGTGTTTTAATGTCACATGACTATAATATTCATTACATGTGCTGCTCTGTGATTGGTATTTTTGAACTCTAAATAGCCATCCTATCCAATTTTACTCTGATGAAGTCCCATGTCTAAGCTTAGTAAGGGATGAAAGCATTTAGTAATAAAGTGAATTGTTTCACCGTCTATTTGTGCCTGTTTTTTTTTTTTTTTTTGCTGCCAGCCCTGGTTCTTAGTTTTGTTTGGAATGAAGAGAAGTAGTATTTTCATTCAACTTCACTATTTATAGACATCACAGCACGCCAGAGGAAGATGTCAGAGTAGCAGCTGTGGATACGATTTCAGAAAACACACTGAAAACATTCCAACTACTTAGCTATTAAATGCAGGATAATTATGGATTCTGCGTACGCACACCTGATTCCAAAATGAATTGTGTGCACCCAACACAAAGTAAAAGCAACAAATCGCAATGCTGTCTCTGTTTCTAAAATCCTCAATGTATGCAGAAGCTACTACTATGGATTCTGCAGAAATCTGAAACAATACCGAAACAAATAAAGAACATAAAAATGCAACCTGCAGCTGATGAACTGCAACAGGCTGCAGTGATGCAAGCCATAAATGAGGATCTGGCTGTGCACCCTAGAAGGTATCCAGCTAGAGTCAGAGCAAAGCTGCAACTAAACCAGTTGTCAGACCAGCAAATAATTGACAGGTACTGGCTAGACAGACACCCAGGCTGTCTGCAATATGTGTGCTTCACACTTGTACTTGCATCTGGGACATTCTAAAGACACATGTAAGATGCTGTGGGAGGGTCACAGACCAAATTCCTGGCAGAAATGTGAATTAATGTGGATGATTACATCCACTTCCCATCCAGCTCTATGAGTGGAGAACTGTAATAAACAAGTTTTACAGCATTGTAAACTTCCCCCAATATACTCGGTGCAATAGATTGCACACACAGACCTATCAAGCCACCAGTACATCCTGATGCATAAACAGAAAGGCATGGCCACCCTGAACTGTCAGGTTATGTGTGCAGCAGATGGCAGCATAACAAACATCATGGCAACACACCGTGGAAGTGTCCATGATGCTGCCATATGGAGGTAAAGTGGACTGACGTCTGCACTCCAGCAGAATAAAATACCTGCGGGACTACTATTGCGTAATTGCATGAACACATCTATGATCTAAGCTAAGGATAGCTCTCCCAACAACATCCATGCTGACCAAATGTGTTCTTATTCCCCTCAACAGGGGACTGTGGTTATGCATTTGAGCTATTGCTAATAACACCATATCATGAACCATCCAACCCTGCAGAGAAGGCTTACAACAGACCACATGCAACAACCAGAGACACCATAGAGCATGTATTCTGTACACTGAAAGCTAGGTTCACACATCTGGACATATCTGGGGGTGCACTGCAATACACACCTGAGAAGACAGCACAGATGACAATGGTGTGTGTTGTGCTGCACAACTTGCTAACTACAGCAGATGGTGGTCTTTCAGAGTTGTGGGTAAACTACTCCAAGGACCACAGTCATCTAAAAATGACATCCTATAGGACTCATAGGAGGAGAAGGATGACATAGGTAGCAGTAGACCCAGGCATAGGCAATGTGGGATGTGACCACATGTGCAGTCTCAGGCAGCACAGCAGCATCTGATGCACAACCCTGAGTCATGACAAGCGACACATATATGAGTACACACATTAAACATTAATGTTCAGGTGTTGCACCACCACAGCAGCATGTATTGCATCTATTTGCAATTATCCACTATATGTACACACTGAGTATCAGACATAACAATATAAATATAATATATGACATTATAAAAAATATGCAAATGTGTCATAACAGG
Source organism: Protopterus annectens (assembly GCF_019279795.1). Taxonomy (NCBI): domain Eukaryota; kingdom Metazoa; phylum Chordata; order Ceratodontiformes; family Protopteridae; genus Protopterus; species Protopterus annectens. The sequence continues at coordinate 331,031,439 of NC_056725.1, forward strand.
GATCATCAGCTCATTGCACAACTGTTACAGGTATGCATAAAGACTCAGATTGTTGCATCTGTACATGGCAAACAATATGGGGGACACATCAGTTCAACACATTCCCATCCCTACACTATAATAAGCTGAAAGAAGAGAGACAACACAGTACATAATGCTGAATTTTTATTATCAAAAGCAAAATATATCACTGTAAAGTATGGATAAAATAATGTAATAAATGCTGTCAGCTATGATTTTTAAAGTGTTGGACTCACTCTAACTCAGTATAGGGTGATCATACTGACTTCTCACATACCGGTCTGTTCAGACCCTATTACAATCAGAAACACTTGGCCCAGGTTGCTCCATAGAGGAGACTGATGAGTTGACACCATGATGTAGAGACAAAGGAGCATAACTGCAACTTGACTGTGTGTTCATAACTTGCAGGACTGCAGCAGATGGGCCAGCAGTGGAATTGTGGGTGCATTGCAGCAGAGGTACCAGTGCTCAATGGGAAAGGTTTGTTCTGCTGAGAGGTGGCTTGCCTCTCCCATGTGGCAATCGGCACAGTCAGAACACACAGAGCTTTGCTTGTACTTTGGCACTGCTGTAGTACTGCAGAGGCCAAGAGTTCTACTGTCCATGCCACAGATAGCATATTTAACTTAGAGCAGCCAATGACACCATTATCTCACTGTGTCTGTTCTCCAGTCCATCATGCAGCACATGCAGCTGGTGTGCAGCACAGTCTGTGGCACAGGCAGGCGTAGTAATGTTTGATCCATGACATTGCTGGGAATGTTCATTTGCCTGTAGGAGTAGGTGGGCACACTCTGACACCTGGCTATGCACATTATTTCCATGCCTACATCTACTGCAGTGGCCATATCAATGTATTATGTAGAACTGTCAGTATTAGGAGCAGTCTCAACTTAGGTCTGTTGTTTACTGGCCTCATCCTGTTCACTATCCAATGTCCCTTCATTGTCAAGTTTCCCTCCACATCTAAGACTATAACTGCATCCGCATGACTGTCACCATCTTGTCTTGACTGTATCACCACATCACTGTACTGTGCACCAGATACCATGCTACCATAATGGATACATCAGATTCCACATCATAATCACTGAATGGGATAATTGAGGATACAGACAGAGGAAGTCCTAAAAGAAGAGACAGATGACACAGAGCAGGACAATATCCTTACATCACATGCTGGATATCATTAAAAACATATGACACAAATATCTTACTGAATGTTAGAGATAGTAATAACTTACCATGAGGTCTTGACTGTGCATGGGTCATGGACTCTACATAATAGGGAATAGACAACAGGGTTATATAGCCATGACCTTCACCATAACCATCACATGGCATAAGTGATGAATATAAACATAACACACACACCAGAAAACTCCTCTTGGGAAGATGGGGCTGTAGAAGAGGGATGAAATTCAACTATTGTAAGGAAAAAAGTCAGCATTATTATTGAGCAGAGTTAAAACATACAGAAGGTTTTATATAGACATACTACTGGTTTGTGCAGTCGATGAGGTTGATGCAGTCTGGCCTAGGAATGGAAAGAAGGGCACAGTCCTAATGGAGGACAACAACAGGAGTAACAGCAATGTAATGTATTAAAGATAGTTAATAGTATACCACTGACAGACCCCCATTGTTATAAGTCTGTAGGTTGAAAGACAGCACCGTCATGTATTCAGCCAACAGAATACTGATGGCATGACATGTACAGCACAGAAGATGGGCTGCAAGATGCTCACATGATGGATGGTGTACCTGCTGTCCAGATGTCTCTGTCTTAAAAAAAGTCCCATTACTGTCTTGTATCACATATGCACTACACATTGACGCAAACTGTGAACCTGTGCAGTAACATACCTGGTCTGTCTATACTTGCACCTGCATGGCTTGGGCCCCATTGAATGTACCTGTAGTATACAATGTTAGGGCAATACCAATATGATAGAAAACAGCAGTGCCATGACACGAGGCTGAGGCAATAACAAGTAGTGGTCACAGTGGCGCAATATGAAGACACTCACTTGCCATTTTGAGGGGTTATCCAGAAGTAGCTGGATCTGTGAATATTAATGCATTACACATGTTGGTTACACCATTATGTCTGTACTGCAGTGTAAGAGTACAAGTCATTACACTAATGTTCATCATCATCACCCTCCAGGGATCTATGTGCACATTTCAGTTTTGCTGCTGTAAATCAAAAATGACAATTTGTGAATATGTATGCAAGAGCAATAAGCAATGATTTATTTTATACTCACCCATGTTATGGAAACTAAGACATACATGGTTAGCCTGTAAGCCTGCTTCTATCCCACCCCAGATATGCACCACTTCTGTCTTGCTGTATGAAAGGGGGGGCAGAAATATTGTGATGTCATCAGGGGGTCAACTGTAGGTCTACCAATGGTGGCATCCCTCAGTCTTTCATATCATCATAACCTGTTGGCTGCATGGAGGATCATGTGTGAGCAGCTTCATTGACAGGCTTCATGGGATCTGTTGTAACCTCCAACCACATTAATCATGTTGGTGATGTCAGTCCACACTTCACTTCTCCAAACTGTATTCCCGGCATGTCCAAGGACTCTCTGTCCATGATGATGCAGAGCAGATAGTATGATGTAATTTTCCTGTGGGGAGAAGTTGTTGCATTTAGGATGGTTTCTGTCTGCAAGACAGTGAAATGCACATGATCATATCCTCATCAGAGCCCACTTATGGAGATGATTATGTGGATAGCATATGTCACCATAAACAATATGCATTCCTGTGCAATGCTATTCTCTATAAAACACTGTCTGTGGCAAATACTAATGTGACATAAAAAGTAACAACAGTGCCTGTCTAGATAAATCAGCATAACTTGTGATATCTTTAAGGGCTGTCTTTGGGATTAAAACCCCTTACACTCTCTCTCTCTCTCTCTCTATATATATATATATATATGTGTGTGTGTGTGTGTGTGTGTGTGTGTGTGTGTGCGCGTCTGCGTGCGTGTGTGTGTGTGTGTGTGTGTGTGTGTATGTCTGTTAATTTAATTTCCAAAGATAACAATATCATGCCACAGGACTCCACATGCATTTTACATTAAAATAGTACACATTGAACAACTTATGGAAAGTGTCAGATTACTTCAGAATCTGTAAGCAGGCCACATAGAATACAGATCCTTTGTATACTGAGACAATAGTTATAAGATTTTTGTTAAGAACCATTAATGAAGAAATATTCATAACATCAAAAGAACATATTATTAACACTTCCACTAACAACCATCAATGAAGAAATATCCATAAAAGCAAAAGAACACAGTATAAAGACTTTAGTTGAGAAACATGAATGAAGAAATATCTGTAACAGCAGAATAGCATAGTATATATGGATAATGATGGAATCAGTTGGTTTCCATACTTACACACCACAGAATATACAAAATTATCCATAAAAAATATGGATGATCCATAAAGCTGTCGTTATGTACTGTTCCCATTTGCTATGTACATCTGTCTATATCACTGCATGTTGAAAATTACTGCATGTCCTTAATGAAAATGGCAATACCTGTATGCATAAAGGTTAATCAAACATCACTCCAGTAAGTTAAACCATTTCTCTTAAAGCATACATTTTCAATAAAAATAAATCTAAACAGGTACCTTTGAGAATGGGTAAGTTTAACATATATAATATTGCCCAAAACAGAAATTCTAGAAGATGCCAATTTACCCTAACAGCTACCTTTGAGCTCTGACTCTGGTATCACTGGAAGTAAGAGCACCTAATGTGTACTCATCTTTAAGTATCATTTGTACCATGCATAATTAATGAGGTTCATTAAAATTAGCATGTGTGTACATCCACATAAATTGTCTAAATTCAGAGTAACACCCAGGTGTTCTGCAGAAGTACCCAACAGGTATCGATAAACTGTACCATGTGTGGCACATCTTCCAATGATCTGATTATATGAGATCAGCACCACTTTCAAATATTGATCTTGATTCATTTACAGATCAGACCACTGCTATCTGCAAATTGGGAGGGAGCTCAGTGAGCATTTTCCATTTTTTTTAATTTATTCTACTCTTTTAATTGGAGTATTGAGATGGCTACATCAAGGAGGCTGCAAATTTTCTGAGTGTCAAATTGTACTAAGGAGGAGACCACCCAGATTTTGACCATCTATGCTGGAGTGGAGCACTGGATGAGAGTCAAGCCAAGGAACCTCACAATGTTAAACATATGGAACTGGATTGTAAAGGAACACCAACAATGTATGGGGAAGTACTGGACGGGTGTGCAGGCTTGACACCACTATGCTATGATGACCTCCATCTGAGTAGCATGGATGAACTTCGTCAGAGGGTCACTGAGGTGCGAAGACAGCCAGTGGATCCCTACAATACGTGTCTCAGTCTTATGAATAACTGTGTATTTCTACAGAATTCAGAGATATATCTGTGCCCCAAATATATCAGATAGATGTATTTTATAACCATTAAGTATCTGTTCTGACAATTAACTCATCGAGATAATTAAATAAATGTAACTGCTCTCCATCTAAGTATGGGTCCAATTCCCATGGTGTTAATTGTTTTAATAATAAAATGTTTATAATATACATAATTCTGAACTTTGTAGATGTACATCTGTTTTCCAGTATATAATGGTATCACTGACTCCTATAGCACCTAGGCCGCTGATGACTACACATTTTGTAGTTATCTATTATACTACGACAGTATTGCCTACTGTAGCAGTATGTCTGAATAGTAATTCATAAATAACTTCTTTACTTCATTTCTCCTAATAAAGTGAACATCCTTTCTACAGTCCCATGTTTTAAGCCAAGAGGAATGCCTGTCCAGCTGCTTACACATGTTTTCATTTATGTGTTGAAAGATGTTATCTTTAGCGTATAATGGCCAATGAGTGTTGAAGTTTCCATATCCATCCATTATCTGCCGGAATTTGAATAAACACAAGCAGTTTGTCAAGCACATATGTTGCATGTTGGCTTGCCTGTAAGAACTATAATTATCATGCTTATATTTTGGCATGTTGTGGGTTCAAATCTAGACAGAAACATATCATTATATTGTTATCTTGGTTCAGTTCACATACAGCAGTTATGTAGAGTATATTTGACGTATTCATATTAATGTTTATTTTGCACATGTTTATGAATAACTTGGTTATTCATCAAGTTCCTATGATTATGCATATAATTCGTAACCGACAATTAACAGCAGCTCTAAGTGCAGAGTTAGTAAAGCTTGCTACAGATTGTTATCTTACAATTTTTGTTTTGCAATGTTGTTTGATTTTTAAAAGTTCTTCTGAGTTCCATTTTATCACTAATTATTAGATTCACTTCAAGAACCACATGGGCAGACATACAGTTGGAATGCAGAATAGGGAAGATGTAAGTAATGTGTACTTTGCCAAGGAATATCTTAGTCATCACATGTACGTCACTGTGTCCCTCATGTACAGCAACTTGTAACAGAAGCTCTGTGATATATGGCCATGTCCCACTGTCTGAGGATTGTATGTTTTCCATTACTTTTAATGTTTTTGACCACACTGCTAACATTAATTTATTTTTCCTAAGTATTTATATACATGTCCAGCACATGCTTATTTTTTGAAATCCTAAGCCAGGATCCATATTAGCTGACTATCCCCAGCCAGGTGATGATGTCCTGATACCAAGTCTTTTCACTGCATTTACAACACACACAATGCCATTCAAGATGGATTTGAAAGGTAAGTAGGTATCAAGGTTAGTGTTTGGATTTTTATTATAGTTGCAAGTTTGAATCTCATGTTTTCCAGTCCTTGTTAAAAATGTAAAAGCTTGTGCGTAACCTTGCAACCTTGCAAAATGGGTATGCTGATGTTCTTTGGAAGCAAATTTTCTATAACCTGTTCTGAGAAGTGTATATCCCTGCTACTTGAGGAATGATAAGCATTTCTTGGCAACATTTCATAAATAGCAAGCATCATCAGGATGTTTGCATCTGATTTGTACTAATGCCAGGCAGATAGGTAATGCATACAGTTGTACACATGCAATACAGTTAATGCAACATATATTAAATTATCATATATCATACACTGTGGTATTTGAACATAATAACTCTTGGGGATATATTATCAATTTGATAATTATCCAGGATAGCTGACTTTTCAAGGTGGACACATGTAATTCTCAGCATTGATTTTCAAACTATGGCTTTGGCAACATTTCTTAGTCAGAGATAGGCCTTCTTGAAGAATGCTAGTGTCTGCATAGCAGTCAATGATAATCCCCAGCTTGCAATCATCTGCAAACTTAGTCAGCCATAGACCTTCACGATTTGCTTCTTCAGAGAAATAGATGCCAAAAAGCAAAGGACACAGTAGTTGGCCATGGAGAACTCACCTATTTGACCTGTTTCCTATCACGGAGCCTTTTGGCTCTCCAATAGGTGATAAAAGGGTTTATACTTAATTTGGTCTATAATACCCAAGTGGGGTATTGTATCAAAAGGTTTGGCCAGGTTGATGTAAGCTGTGCACAGTCTTATTCATATCCATTGCTTTGTTGACCCTGTGAATAAAGTCCACCAGATTTAATCCACATGAATTTTGTCTAACAAATCCAAATTGTGATGGAGCCAGCATCTGCAGATTACCTCAGTTCTCATTTATCATGTCTATGATAATTCTTTCCATGACCTTACATATGAGACTAGTTTGACGTATGTCCCTGTAGTTTCCCTGACTAGTGGTTGAACTATTTTGTGTAGGGAATGACTGTAACCATCTTCCATTCTTTAGGCACAAAACCTGACTGTAGACTCCAGTTCAAAAGTGATTCATGTGGACAAGACAGACCATGTTTCTTGCTATTTAGTAAGCATCATGGGATGTTATCAGTGCCCATTGATGCAGAGTATTTGGCCTTGCAAAGTGCTTTGAAGACCTGTTTCCTAGTAATGGTTGTGGGGGTTGTGGTACAAGATATTTCCTTTGGACTATCAAGTGAGAGAAATTTCCTCTGACCCTAACATTTACATTCACATGCAGACATAACTGCTCAGGGAACACAAACAAGGGAAAAAGAAAGGGAATAATGACGTACTGCCATACACTCAGATGGACAGTTTAATGAGCCAGACAACATAATTAAACAGTACAAGTCACTATAATAATGTTATTTTGACTTTTACAAATTTGTTTCTTGGTCAACGTTCAGTTATGTTAATATAGCATGAGTTAGTGTCAGGCATGATTCCATTCAAATGTCAGGATATGTTACGTGTGGTTGCTTTGCATATGCTTGCCATGCGTCATGGTGGCCAGTAGTCAAATATTCAGGTGATGCCCTGATTCCCACTGGTAAACTGTGTTATTCTTGCCACTGCGCTCCTTTGATTAAACTGTTTGCACTGGTGATGGATACATTCTCCCTGACATGTTCTGTTATTGATCATGTCTATAACTATAGATAAAGTGACACAGGGAATGTGTTATGTGCATTATGAACCATTCACTTGCAGCAATTGTGTTGATCATAATTCTACTATTTGCCATGTTTGCACAATTTGAAATTGAACTGTGTTTAAAATAAAAAGTCTGATGAATGCTACTACACCTTAAGTCTCATATTTGTATTTGCAGAACTCACCAGTATTGATTATGTACATTATAACTGCAGATATGCACATCAGTTTCATATTAAGATCAGCTATCATTTTCATAGGAATGTTCTACATGATAGATATTTGCTTTTCATTTCTGTCGTGTTTTGCAGTTCATCTTGTGGGACCTGTGGACATTTGCCTATTAGACACAGATGATGAACACATGCCAGGCCACTGCTGGAGTTTTCACATGATGGTGATGATGGTGAGGAAGCTACATCTGCACCTGCCCAAGCCATCGTACTTGCTGCACCCCAGAGGTGATGATACCAGGACCTGAACAGAGATGATTATCCGGAGGACATCCCTGAGGTTGGTATCGATGTGTTCCAAACACAGATGAGGGACATGATGGAGAATTTCTTCCAGGATATGGCACAAACTATGAGTGACTCATTCAGGGAGATAGCTCATGAGATCATTTGCAAGGCATAACCCCATCAGCCTGGTGCCTCAGGTCCCTAAGCATTGTCTCTTTGCTTCAGTTGTTTCATGCTGCCAACATGGTGATTGCCATGTAATTGATTGGACTGTATATGCACTCTTGTGCATGCATACCATGTATGCATCATGCTTATGAGTTACATCTAAAAACATACCATGCAGATATCATCATGTGACATTTAATTATGCTTCAGTGTGTGCATGATGCACATTGACACATTATACGTTCCTCCCACATACAGCTGTCCATGCATTGTGGCAATCAACCTGCAGCTAATGTTGCAACAATTAGCCTGAAACATGTATTTTACTGAGGGAAACTGAGAGACGATTGATGTTGTCCATAGTTCGGCAGTACTACTGTGGTATGGTTCAAATTTGTGTATTGCCATAGCATGTATATACAACAGAAGGACATGCCATTTCCCATCTGACAGTTGTTGTGATGTCCCACTGGCATGAAGTGGTGTTATGTGCCATGTGTTGACAGTGCTGATGCCATGGGAGGTCATATAGAGGTATGTCATATCTATGTACAGTCCTCCTTTTCAGACTGCATCAAACACCAATGTAGCATTAATCTTGCATGGTGGTACAGATAATTTATTATGTAATAGTACATTACACTGTATTTGCTGTCTGTTACATTTCCACATTGATTACTTATTCACATAAGTTCACACCTTCCACAAAAAAGTTGTATACATTAACTGTACATGTCTCTGCACAGTGTGATCCATAGTGACACACAAGTGTACCTTTGACATGTGAACATTCCCTGACTTACCCCTAATGTGCTGTAATGATGTTCACAAGAGTGTCCTCTGCTCAATAATGAGCAAGGTGCATAATATACACCTGTGGTTGTTTATTCAACATTTGCATGACAGTATATGTGCATGTGCTTGAAATTCTTAGTTTGCTTACCTATGCATATTGATGTAACATGACTGTACATTACTGTGTATGTATGATTTATACATGGCCATTTCAGTGGACATCAGCAATCATTCTACCCATGTGACACTCATTTCCCATTTACGTATGGGTATTTTGCATTAGCTTCTATAGCACCTTTTGCTGTATACATGCATTTGTAGTGTGTCAACTTACCTTGTCCTGCTTTTCCCTGATGTGGTCCCAGGTTGTCCACCTCCCTTCCACCTTTATATTTCTATATTATCTTTTGCATATATGTTTGCCTTTGCAGCAATTATTGACCATTGCCATGTATTGTGTTGTTGATATGGTGAATGTGTGCCAAATACAGGACATCTGCACACAAGTCATGCTAGTGCTTATAATACATGCGTGTTCTTGTTATACTTGTCTAGCAAACAGTGTACATTGATAAAATCCATGTGTACAACCTGATATATTTTTTAAGTCGTACTGTTATAGTTTTGTAAATCTTTTTACATGGCATTGGGGTGCATATGTTATTGACCGTCATGTACCTTCCATTTAGGCCACTGACAGTTATACATATATGTATACACATGTGCATTACCTTTGACATAGCATATATGTGTCACATATATGCATTCCATTACAGATTGTGTGCACTTACTTGTGTATTTAGCAGACATTTAGCGAACACCGACAACATCAAAAATAAATTCATCGAATGCCCATATTTGGCCAACAACCAGGGAATAACATGATGCATATGATATGTGAAGGGAAACCTTTAAAATTTGCCCTTTTTCCCACTGTAGGGCAATCTCAGAGTTGGTATATATAGTTGGGGGGTGTGAAGGGTGCAGCCCTCCACCTTGGTTGGTTGTGTTTGCGATGCTGGCCAACTATGGTCATTCAATTACTTTATTTTTGATACTGTTGGTGTTCTCTAAATGTCTGTTTTGCTGTTTCCAGTTTGACATGTAGCCATTCAAATTATTTTCATTTTGGTAGCTGAACACAGACCCTGAAAATTATATGGTAAACACATATAATGGATATTGCATTCTCACTAAGGCACTTATATTTATGACAATAGACATTTTAGTGTAGCTTTTTCAAAGCATTGCGTTTTTGATAAATGATGTGTGATTAGAATTCTTCAGTGATAAGTAGATTACATACTAAAACTCAGTTCTGTTTAGCTGTGTTAATATGAGATACCTTGGTCACTTGCATGTCTTCATTGTTTTATTTCTCTTGTTGCTGAAAAAGAAAAATAACCACCACCACTGAAGATGGCAATTATTCAGAATAGATCTGATTTTAAGAAATGGCTTCCCCATTGCATGCAGCTAAATGTTGAAATTCAGATAAAATACCGGGTCAGGTAAAGAGCAGCAGTAATACAAAATGACAAAATATATTTCAAAGGTGAAAGCAGGAAGAACTATAAGAAGATTTGGTTTCCATAGATACCTTTCATAATACCTTTCCCATAGGCTTGATCTTCAAGGCCAAATGCAGGTTCATACAATTTTTATTTTGAAACAAGAATAAGAGGCCTTCAGTTGAAAGACTGCTGCTATTACTGAATTTATGTAAACCAGTCAATCAGCAATTTTGTTGTAAGCTTTCATACATATACTTTTTTTTGGTTGGCATTCATTTATTTTCATTTTATAGGTTGACTTAAAGCTATTTTTTGTTGTTTTAATGTCAATAGCTATAAATATCTCTGACATGGGGACTTATTCAAATTAATCATTCTTGCAGTTATAAATATAACAGTTCAATTGCAGCTGTGCTGAATTAATAGAAATGTTGCTTAATGTTACTTAATGTGTAATACTAAAGTGTATGCTGTACTGAGTGCACTATGGGCAGTAAAAAAAAAAGATGGTTTAGGACTGAGTGAAAATACTGTCATAACTGCCCAGTTGTCATACCAGAAGTCAGGTTCTACACTCAGAGCTTACAGGTATAGTGATGTTTACTTACTTGACAACATCTAAGATAATCTCATTGGGAAATAGGAGGCTCTTTGTGCTTTTGTGCTTTATTGCACTTTACTTAGCAGGCAGACAGCAGGTAAGATTGTGAAGAGTAAATGGAAATGTTGTAGTCCCTGAGGGACAGTCACTGTATCAAATGCATCTGGATAAATGATGACATGTGGGGAGGTTATGTCAGTGAAGAATCTCTGATCTGTAAGGGCTTGAGAATACCGATGAAGAACAAAATACTAAAATAAACTTTACAGAGTTCCTTAGTGTAATATCACAGGTTATATATGCATGTGAGTGTATCAACACATCTGCACACTTTCTTGCTCTGGTTTGCTTGTTAGGCAGGTACATTACATAACTTCAGAAAAATGGGCTTCAAAAATAAGAAACTAGACTGATCCTTCTGACCTTATATTTGGGGTATATTAACATGCACTGGCAGATTAGAAAGCAAAAAAAAATTTACAGCTATTGAATCCATGTACACGTATCAATTTAAGTAAATATTGTTTTTACACTTACTAAACAACAAACTTTCATCTGTAAAACAAACAACTTTTATGACTGGTAAGAGAAATTAATGACATTAAAGTGATGCTATTTCATATTTTTCTGAACATGACTACTCCCTATGTCTACCTTGCCATTTGTGTTGCAGTTTAAATCTTCTAACATTTGTTATTCATTTCAACATTGAACTTACAGCACAAGTTCATATCACATATTCAGTATCTGACAAGCCAGACACACTCTCCTGTATGACAAACCAGCATAATAATCCTTCCCCCAACATAGCAAAAATGAATGGAAAGGCAGGTAACAGATATCACCGGCAAAGGCAGGTCTGTGAAAATGGACCATAAACGTCTGATAAAGTACTAAGCTCTGAGTGTTATTGACAAATAATTGTATTAATAAGTGCAATGAGTGGAAAGCACAATCACCATGATCAAATTGTAATGACAATTCAGGAAACCATGAAACCTGTGATCTATTTTCTTTCTTTTCTTGCGTCTTTATTTTCAATAATATTTCCAACTCCTGACTTCTAATCAGGTCAGACATGTAGTGGGCTATTCCACCTAAGTGCTCCTCTGCCCTCCAAATCCAGTAAAGTGCATTTTTGTTGTGAGTAAATAATGATTTTCACTGTAAAAATATATTGTCTTAGCTACTAGCCAAAACAGTTTGAGTGAAGATAATTAGTTCCCCCAACGTTAATTCGACTGATGCAGAAGAAATTGATAAAAAATGATTAACTAATGCTTGAAATAAAAAAAAGAACTATTCATCTACTCATTGTTGGATATATCCTATATGAATTCTAACATGAAAGACATTGAAAATGCAGTGACAGCTAACTCTGATCAACTTCACCAGTAGAAATTTGACGTAAGCAAGCTGAAGAAAATATTGGAGTACATCAAAGCTCAGTAGTAATATACAGAGGGCAAACTGGTGGATGCTGAAGATAGACGCAGGAGAAAAAAAAATCTAATTCACTGCAGCCTTTGATGATGAGGAAGCCTTTGATTGTTCTACTTATATGTTTCAGAAGTTAACTGAGTGGACTGACTTTCCAGATGGTAATTTACTAATAGAAGGGAGGCACTGTACTCAACTGTTTAACTTAGGGCAAATATCACAAGGACACTGCTGGTGCAACTTTCAAATGTATGCCATGAAGTAAATGATTTATCAGTGGCCTTGTTGCTGGACAAATCTTTTTTTCATCAGGGTACAGGATCTGTGCTCATTATGACAATTGTTTAAAGACCAGGGATAAGCAAGCTGCTTTTCAACAGTGAGTTAAGATCTGCCACATGAATTCATAGGATTCATATGATTCATAGAAGTTTCAATCACTCTTCAAGAGTCCTTAAGACATGAGTAAAGGGACAGAACCTCTAGCCTCTCTTCATAGCTCAGGGATTATTAAGCATGAAATCTTGGTTACGAACTTTAGGGGCTTCTCTAGCTGTTTGATATGTTAAAAAAGGTGTGTGTATACATGGAATTTCAGATTTTAGTAGTTGGAATGATGAGATTATGATATGGAACTTGGAAAGCATAAACTTTTTAAGCATTTCCATACTAAGAGGCAGAATGTTAATAGCACTTAAGAATGCTTAACAAAAGCTTGTTAAGTACACCTAAATCCTGTTAACATTGGGTCTTGCACTAGAAATTAACAGCTGAAATTGCCAGCCAAGAAAGAAAAGCAGCAGAAGGTAAACAACTTTTAAAGAGTTAGAACGTTGTTCTGCTACACATACAATGTGACAGAATGAATTTTCTAACATCGTTTGAAAAACTGGTTTACCTTCAGCCAGAGGAGCCCTTTATTTCTACCTCCTGTACCTCTCAATTCTGATTTTGCAGAATGTCCCTGGTTTTTGCCTCATATTTTTCCCTGTCCCTTATAAAGTTTTGATTTTTTGGTCAATTAATGATGATTAAAATTCACAAATAATGCCAGACCTTAACCCTAGATTTAATAAAATCAGTGTAGGCATAGTGAAGAGCCTACATGGAATGTTACCATGTCTATATATATGGTTCTCACTTGGCAGCACTCCATGCATATTAATCATAGCACATTGATGAGGAAGAGCCATGGAACACACTTATTGAATCAGTGTAGGGAGTGTGGTGCTAACTGTGTCTGCATATGAGTAACATACTTTCTGCAGTGTCTAATTGTATTGTAGCAATATAATTATTTTTTTTTTAATTTCTTTAAAAAGCATGTTTGCACGCCTTGGAGCACATCAGTGATAAGTGGTGCTGAGACACCTGCCAGACATCTAAACCTGGGTCTAAGAATTTCGGGCAGGGGATGTCCCACATGTATTTAAGTAATTTCACCTCTGTACCACCACTATCTAATCTGAATGTCTGTTAGACTGGTATGCATAATGGCATTCTTTTCTCCCAAGAGCTGCAGAGGAGAGGACTCGCAACATTGAGCTGCATGCTGGGCACTTGGCCAGGTTGTGGCATGAGTGTGATGAGTACAGATGTATTTTGCTATCTATAGTCAAATAAGGAAAAAAGAGTAAAGCATTAGCTGTGATTAGGCATATACAGTAAAGATTGTATTGCAATGAATGTGGACTTACAGCTGTACTGCAATAAGTGCATACTCCCAACATAAGCAGGGAAGAATAAAGAATTAACCATAATAAAGTATATGCAATAACGTCTGTAGTGCAATAACTGTGGAATTGCAGATGTATTACAACACCTGCATAATGACAACTGTTGTGCAATAAAATTCAAAACTATACCAATAACTGAATGAAGGTATCTCTAATAAAGTCTGTTGTGCAATAAGAGTGGAATCAGGGCTGTTTTGCAAGAAATCAATTATGACAATTGTCCTGCAATAAAAACACAAAATAATACCAGTACCTGCATGAAGGTATATCTAATAGAGTCTGTTGTGCAATAAGTATAGATTTACAGCTGTTTTTTTTTTAAGAAATTAATTATGGCAACTGTTCTGCAACAACACATGAAACAATCCCCCGGATTCACGTATCCTCCGTGTAAGATTTAATAAGACTTACTCGGAGGCTGCAGTTGAACGGTATGATGTCAGCGTGCCATGAATATTCATGAGGGCACGCTGGCTCAACCGTAACTCTTATATGGACCGAGTATGAAAGCAGTAGGCGTGTCCGACTGCCGAGCAGTCTAAATGTCCACGCCCCTGCAAGTGTAGTAAAAGCAAAATGTCAACACACAAGAGCGAGTTCGCTCAAATGTACTTGCACCCAACACCACACTCCCTGACACTGTAAACCACCATCACAGTTATAAAAAGTAAAATATTTATTTTGTTTTTTAAAATCCATGATATAGCTGCTCGTATTTGCGTGTGTGTGTGCACGGGTGTGCCCATTGCTTAGCTATAGTTAGCAATTCCGACATGGAAGAGCATAAGAAAGAATGTTTAAGCAAATCACAGCAAATTGCAATAGCGTAATGGTAGAGCATATGCACAAAGAGGAGGTATTCACGGTTCGAGTCCCACCACTCCCCTTCTTATTCATGTTTTAAATCAGTATTTGAAATAATACCAGACATATATGATTAAAATATTATTAAAAGCAGGGAAATGGCCAATGTATCAGTGAACAAAATATATATTTTTAAAGGATCCAGATATATAATAGCCTGCCGTTAAGCAGCGCTTTACCCAGCTAAACAGAGGTGCCCATAGTTTAATAGCACTTTACCCAGCTAAACAAAGGTGCCCATAGTTTAATAGCACTTTACCCAGCTAAACGGAGTTGCCCATAGTTTAATAGTGCTTTACCCAGCGCAATAGAGTTGCCCAAAGTTTAAAAGCGCTTTACCCAGTGCAATGTGTTTGCACGGACGTGCGCACTGCGCCTACTGGGGCATGGTAGGGCACTGGGGAGCAACGTAGAGCTAAGTTGCTTAAACACAGCCACACCCCCTAGCCTGTCTAGACAGTATTAAAATAAAAGAATGACAAGGTTCGAACCCAGGACCCTGTGCATCACAATCAAAGTACAGAACCACTAAGCCATGACAGCTTAGAAGAAACAGCTACTATTAGCATACATATCCTTAGAAATGGTAGATTAACCATTACTAAGCATGTCTGCAGTCAGCCTAGAATTCTCAAAAATGGCCAATCACAAAAAAGTGTATTTAAGCCCCATAGGCGGGAATACTCGCCATAACTGATTGTAGCTCACATTTGCAGTCAGAATGGCAGGTGCAGGAGAGGGTTCATGCTTCCAAGCACAGCGTTGAGGCATCGAGGAGTCGAAATACATGGTTTGGCTCCTTGTCCACCGTCATGAGTCCCGACTCCTGCAGGGCCAGTTCCAAGAGACGGAGTACAAGGCTGAGGCTTGGAACCGATTAGCTCATGACCTCACCAGTGCCACAAGTGTTCCTTGCACCGGTGAGCTGGTCCATCACCACCATGCAGACCTGAAGAGATGGAAGGAGGACCACCTGAACCAATGGATACAGGAGGCCCGTGGGATGCAGGATGCCCCATGACTGAGTAAGTAGCCATAGAATGCAGTATGTAAGAATTGATAATTGATTCTGTATAACGGATAGGTATGTCTCAATATCCCTTCATTTACTTCACAGCTGCAGGTGACCGTGCTGCGAATCAGCAAGCCTATGCTGATAGGCTGCAAAGGCTGCACCACCAGGCAGGTTAGTGAAAATTCTGCATGTTTTGTTATATAAAATAGGGGAGAGAGTATGAAATAAAGTGTTGTAGTACAATAATACAGCCATAAAATGGCGTGAATAAGTCCTCTGCATGTACTGTCATACGAAATAGTCATAGTGCCAGAAAAAGGGCGTAGTAACCCATTAAGAAAGGTAACATATGTCTGAAATAAAATCTCTGCAGGTACTGTCATATAATATATGTGACTGAGCCTGCAAAAGTGTGCTCTAACCCATTAATAAAGGTATAATATGTCTTGAATATGTCTGCCATATGCACTGTTATAACAAATAAAGGAGTGAGCCTGTGGAAAAGTGTGTAATGTCAGTAATAAAGGCTTAAAACCCGGAGTGTATGTGTGTGTCACTTAGTTTGAAATGTTGTTATACCCTTCATTATACAAATAGTACTGTGTTAGAAAGTGCTGGCAACCCAGAGTTCTGCAGTCCCATCTACAGTGGGTGATGGAAGTGCTAGTAGCTGTGAAGCATATATACAGTCCTCAACAGTCAGTTACTGGCTGGCATGCATAAGTAAATCTGGCACACAAGTAGCATGCTAATATGTTCCCCAGAAATGTGAGTGTGCTTCAATAAATGCAGGGTTCTGTACAAACTGAAGTGAAAATGTCATGTGAAAACATCCAGATATGTAGATAAAGAAATATAAATGCAAACATGAAATATGTAGCAGTAACATCTGCATCTTGGACAGTTAGTATGTCAGATATAGGTCAAGTATATACTGAACTAGCCAAACCCATTACACAACCTAATGCATGGTGGCAAGTGTAATAATACATGTAGGGAATATACACTTGCAGTCACTAGGAATGTAGTGTAGAGTAAAAGTGATTATAAGATGTTAACTGAGTTTTTTTCTACACCCTACTGTTTGTGCATAAACCATGTAATTCCACACCTCAATGGGTATGTGTAATCTTAAATATTTGTTGGGACATATGTCCTATTGATTTATAAATATTTGCATTCATGTTGATGCATGTGCCCTGTTCAAACACCATGTTCATGGTGGCCTGTTGCTACCAAACATCCCTGCATGCTGTTGTAATATCCACTGTCGTTGAATATATGCATGTGTTATGCTTGCTGTTCAACTGTTGGAACCTTGGTGTGTTGTGTTAATGGGAATATTACTGCATGCTGTTACAACTAATCTGGCATGCTGTTGTTCATGTTTTAATTAAACACACCTAATCACAGAACATATGGGAAGGCCGGTCCCAGTGGACCCACCTGCCCCTCCTCAGTTGGCGAGTGCACCTGGCACCAGCACCTCCAGTGCCCAGCCCGGGCTCCCCTCCTCCATTGGTCCTTTGCCACCTTCGGGTGGAAGCACTGCAGGGAATGGGGCTCATCTCCCCCATGCAAGCGTGGGCGTAGAAGGGCCACCTGTCACCCTTCGAAGGGTCCGGGCTGTGGTGCGTAGGGAGATCCAGCGTTCAGTCGCTGATCCCCTACGCCACCTTGAGGCGAGAGTGGCGTGTCTCTTGGGTGAGCCTGCCCGTCCTACTCAGCCCCCAGCACAGCCACCCTCGGGGCTGTGAAGGTGCAGTGGTGACTGCCCATGGGTGGGGATCTCAGTTCCACTGTTGCCATTTGTGGGCTCATGGGCTTGCGATTTCCAAACAACCTTCCCCGTCAATTGTGTTCACCCACCCCATGTGTCAAATTCCACCCCTGTATGCGTCTTGTTTGTCTTGTCTGTTTACCTCCCCAACCTACCTCCCCAAATATACCTACATCCCCTACCTCACATTCCACTCTCACTTAAAAAAAATTAAAAAAAGGGCAATCTGTTTCCACAAAAAAATTACGCCCCATACATAGCTGCCCATTTTGCACACATGTCCACCGGACATGTAAACTGATAATTATAACTGGCAGTACAACATACACTGTTGTCCTCACCCCTCTCTCAGGGGTGGAAGTTTGCAAATTTCACACCAAATTACGAACATATGCACAGCTGCTTATAGTAAAGAAATGGGCAGCTATGGGCCTTCCCTACACCCTTCCTGCACATCCCAGCTGGTTTCCCTACTGTCTTTCCCTCTTTGTGCCCCCTTTTTCACCACTTTCCTATCTCCCCATTTTCTTTTCTTTCAAAGAAATTAGTGTGGGGGTTAGCGGGAGTAAGCACTTTTAAGCAGTAGTTAGTGGGGGTGCGCGAGTGTGAGCTTGTGTGCGCTTAGCTAAGCATCGATAAGCGTCACGCAAACCTGCTCAAACCAGCTTACAACTGCTTAAAAGTGCCTTAGTCACTCTGTATGACAGGGCCCTTGTATTGATCAGCAGCAAAATAAAATACACCTGTCAACCGCGAACCCCAGACCTTGGGGTCACCAGTCTGCATGAAGTACCACTACACCACAGCAAATATACAATAACTTGGTGCTGAAAAAAATATATCATGCATTACAATGAGTGAATGTAAAGGGAGAATAGGAATGGCATAGCACAAATCATGTTCTGTGGCCCTTAACCAGCAAGTTTTGTGGAATTGCATGACATGACTGTGAAATGAGAACCAGCCATGCTAGTAGGGAATAATGTTATTGTAGCACCTTACAAACCCCACACAGTATCAGAGCAAGATAAACACTGGCATATTTGAATAGGTCAGAGGCCAGACCTCCCAACTGTGACTGGTTTACAGGGATGTCCCTGATTTGCAAACAAATGTTAGCTGTGCCCGTCAGACTCCCTGTGAAATGCAGTAACAGTAATGATAAATGTCAATAAGTGAGAGTAGACACTGCTTGCACGTCAGAAAAGGTGTAGCAATACATATGCTCAGAATCCCCCAAATTCGCAACTGCAAAATATCTGAAATATATCACAGGTGTATCCCACTGATATGTATCTTTCCCTGAGGCTGTTCAAATATATACCTGAGTGTATCTGAGGCCTGGAAGAGTCAGAAACACGCAGGCATATCAGCCTGTCTGCTGTTACACACTCTGCGAATAGCTGTAGAATGAATTCCACAAGCATGCCCTTATGTAGGAGTACAACACAGAAATATCAAAGGGTGTAGCCATGTACTGCTAGCAACCACCTGTGACAATGCCATTGTTCAGGTGCTGAAAAGACTGGTGTGGTGCACAGTCAATGAATACTAGGCTAACCTCTGTCTACCATCTGGATATGTCCACAGGTGGGAGCTACTCAGACAGATTACTAGCCTTTATAGACTTACAGGTACACAGCAACTCTGCATGTTCAGCAAGATAAACATCACACAATAATAAATAATGCACTCTGCAGTTCCGCACCCCTACCCAAAGGTACTATATACCCGTGTAGTCAAGCACAACCAAGGGTGTAGGTAAGCATACACAGTAGTGGAATATGTCCAGTTGTCCTGAGCAGACTGTGCTAATGTCAACACAAACAAACCACAAACTGTTCAGAAGTGAGTAACGTACTAATGACAGTATAGCAGTTCACAAACAGTGCATGTGCCTGATATTCATAATTGGTAGTACAACATACTTAGTTGTCCTCACCCCTCTCTCAGGGGTGGAAGGTTTCAAATATCCCTCCTAATGTATTGCATATGCACAGCTGTTGCTGGTAAAGAAATGGGCAGCTATGGACCTTCTCCACACCCTGTACATCCCGAGCTGGTTTCCCTACTGTCTTCCCCTCTTTGTGCACCCTTTATCACCACATTCCTATCTCCCCATTTACTTTTCTGTCAAAGAAATGAGCGCAGGGATTAGCAGGAGTGAGCACTTGTAAACAATAGTAAGCAGGTTTGCACCAGTGTGCGCATGTGTGCGCTTAGCTTAGTATTGCTAAGATATGATAAGCTAAGCCAAGCTTAGCTTAGTATTGCTAAAATAAAATAAGCTAAGCTAAGCTTAGCTTAGCATTGCTAAGTGTCACGCAAACCCATGCAAACCCGCTTACAACTGCTTAAAAGTGCCTTAGTCACTCTGTATGACAGAGCCCTTGTACTGCTCAGCAGCAAAATAAAATACCCTTGTCAGTCTCAAACCCCACACCTTGGACTCACCAGTCTGCATGATGTACCACTAAGCCACAGCAGATATACAATAATTTGGTGCTGAAATATAACATGCATTACAATCAGTGAATGTAAAGGGAAAATAGGAAAGCCATAGGAATACATTGCAATAACTACTGTTGTATGCCAGTTCATTCTCTAATTCAAAAAGAAAGTACATACTCCCACGTATCCAGTGTTAGCATTAGGAGGTGTGAGCAAACCTACACACTGAGAAGAGTGTACTGGAAGAAGCAACAGTCAGGTTTCAGTACAACATGCATTTCACTGGCTACAACCCAGCTTCAGATATGAGACATATACCAACCTTCTGACTGAGACAACAGTGTCCACAGCAAACAAGCATGGTCCCCACCTTGCAAAACAGAAAGGGCTACGCCTACCTAACCTATCATTTTACAGCAGTGTCCTGAAATCACAGTGAGAACTGCAATTACCACACAGCAGGCTGCATGCAGTTACTAAATGGTGGGCACCAATTGGTGCAGAGGCCATCACATGCACATGTGCAGATACCTAGAAAAGCAGCCTATATCTGCTGTCCACACATGCAATAATATCATTGCACCAACTGGGAGAGAGAGAGACAGACAGAGACAGACAGACAGACGGATACTAACAGGCAGTGGGAGACAGACACTGAAAACAAACAGCAACACACAGAGGAAACCAAAACAAAAAAAAAAAAATACAACACCTACAGCAGATGGAGGTGAGGAATACAAAGGTAAGGTATGTAACAGATATGCATTTGCTGACATCCGAAAGATGTGACTGAAGGGTACCCAACATACTGTGAATCATCCATATGTGGCAGCAGTACGTATCTATATGTACATGCACATTTACATAGGGCAAAGGACATACTGCAACTGTTAGCGAAGGCTGGACATATGTATGTTGTTGAATGCTGCTATGTGCACATATGTATGTAGGTTGTAGTGTGTGGCATTGCAGACAGCAAGCAGTGCCGGTATATGTCATGTGGTGATTAAACACTGTGGGACTGAGCTACAGGCAGTGAGGCCTGCTACAGCTATATGGCCTGAGGACAGCAGAATGCATTCTGCACAACATTGTGCAATAGTATTACATAACCGTATGTCTCACAACTGTTGCATAATGGACATCCCCACCATGAAAGGTGGGCAGTATATGTGCCAATATGTGCAGCTATATGTACAACAATGGATGTTTAGATGTATGTGTATACATATAAAGATAGATATAGATATATGTAGATATATATAGATATATATATATATATGGATTTATATAGATATATATGGGTATATATGGATAAATATAGATATATTTCGATATATATGGATATATATATATATATATATGTATAGATATATATGGATATATATATATATATATATATATATATATATATATATATATATATATATATATGTATGGATATGGATAGATATGGATAGATATGTATATATGTATGTATATATATATATATATATATATATATAGAGAGAGAGAGAGAGAGAGGGAGACACAGGGTCATATGTACTGCAACAGGTGCCTGTTGTCCAAGGCATGGACTGAACAGGTGTTGATACTGC
Organism: Protopterus annectens; assembly: GCF_019279795.1. NCBI lineage: Eukaryota > Metazoa > Chordata > Ceratodontiformes > Protopteridae > Protopterus > Protopterus annectens. The sequence goes on from NC_056725.1 coordinate 331,053,388, forward strand.
AGTGCCATATCCCATTCCAAAACACCTTACGTAGTAACTGCCACATAGGTGGTAGCCTGCCTAACTCTGAAGGTGTCAGAAGGGAACATGGGACACAGGTGGACAGTAGGCTCCCCTTTGATAATCACAGTGCCACAGTAGTCATGTAATCTGTCTACGTGGTATGTGTCCTCACAAAAGGTGTGTCATCTAGGGAAATATAGGTCGGTGTTCCCCTCTACTCATCACAATGCCCCATGTGGTATGTACCTCACATGACAACTACAGCAAGTGGAAAGGCCACAGACATACCTAACAAAGAGTAATATTGCCCTCATACACATGCCCTATGCAGACTGACTCACAAAACCACAGCTAGAGTGCATTGTATACCACCCAACCAGGGTTTACCACTACCGGACATACAGAGGTATGTCACACCCATAGCAGTCGGCCAACCACCATGACAACACCTCACAATCCCTCAGGGCTACATGACCTAGAGCCCTAGTCCTTGTCACCTCACTAAACAGCACATGCTGGAGGTACTGGTTCCCATCCACAAATATGCCATACTCTGGACTAAACCACCCAGCATTAACAAACAGGGCTCCTCATTAGCAGATGTCATACATACCCCTGATGATTGTTTTGGAGATAGGTAATATGCCTTGGGAGTCACCTCTGTGTATCCGGTTAACAGGAGCAAGTGAAATCACATTATATGTGTGTCAAAGGGCAGGGTAGCATATGGATAGGCTGTTCTAGGCCCTAGGGCCAATAGCGTATTACCTACATATGACACAATGCACACACACATGTGCTCAGTGCAATACCTGCTATGTGAGGTGGAATGAGTGTGACAGTGACTGTGTGCAAGGTTTGTAAAGGTGTGATAGCTTAGTGTGAGGTTGTGTCTGTCATGGTAGTTTGTGTCCTAGGTGTGAGGCCAGAGAAAGATGTGTCAGTTATTGGGATGCAGACATAGTAGGATGGCATATGTTGTGACGTAGTTCCTTGTGTATGACTGTGGTGTCCCATTGTAGGCTGAAACAATACATGTATGCTCAGTAAGTGGTACTGCTGGTGACTCCAGCTCACATATGAACTGCTGTACTACCTGAAGTTGTAGGCCTAAACAGCACAGTATGGTGTATGTTCACAGTCCCTGGTAACACTGTCTTGTGTGTTTCCTGTAGTCTGCACAGATTACATACCTCAGGCATAGGTATCTGTCAGTAGGGGCACACAGTACTATAAGGTACACAGGTAATGCTCATCTGTGTCGGCATACATCTGTGTGTTGTATGTATGTCTGATGTGTGTGTAATGATGCTTGTACCATGCCCGCAATCACATGTGTGTTACAGGGTACGTGTGTGTACCTAGCAACATGTATACTCTGTTACAGCAGTATGCCAGCTATATTAACAACCGTGCACATATGCTAGTTAGGGGTATGGCATCAAAGACTAATGTCGTTTACTGGTAATACTGTAAATGTACATTACATTCAATGCATTGGATGACATATTCCTTCATGCATTAGCTTGATATATACCCCCGGGGCGAGGTTGTGCATTGTATCCCAAACAGTGTGCTGACTACTGGTGTATACTGGTTTGTTATATGGAGTGTGGCAGGCACTGTCAGCTAGTTGTGAGATGAGCACTATGTGGTATTGAATGTGTGTATCCTGTGATAGACAGATATATGCTATATATGGCAGTTAAGTGATATCTGTACTTCATAATGTTAAGTGTGCCACATGACTTGCTCACACATATCATTTAATTGTCTTCCAGGGTTATGGCTCATCAACATAATCCATCGTATATGGCTGTGGAGGAGCAGGAAATTCAGAACAGTCTGGTGCAGCACTATAACCTGCTTTTTTCCAGGGCCAGCCAGCACCAGCATGAGCATATTGCACTGTGGCAAGACCTTGTTCGCTGGGTAAATGACATAGGCATGCATAACTGGACATATGAACAGGTATGCCATCACTGCAGTGATTTAATTAGACATGTATGGCAGCGTACATCTGATATCCATAGGCAACAGCTTGCCACAGGTGGTGGGGAGGCCATACATACCCCCCTCACCAGAGTGGAGGAGCTGCTCCCAAGCGTGGTGGCTCCAGGCCTACAGCAGCAACAGCATCAAACATGTGTCATCATGGAGGCCGGAGCCACCCAGCAGGATGACATGGAGTGTGCAGGTAATATGCCCTAGCTGTAGACTACCGTTACCTGTATTGTTAGAATATACATATGTGAGATGTGTACTGTGTGTTTAGCAGTTGTGCTGCCTATCATGTGCAATACTGATATTTGGAATAGTATCCGTACACCTGTGACTGTTGACTGTTGTCCCACTGTCGTTTAGCATGCTCACAGTAGCAATGCCACAGTTGTGGCCACTGACAAACTGTGTCATATTCTTGTAGGTCCCTCTGGTGTGACAGCAGGGCAGACGATACATGCTGGTGAGTGTGTTAACACTTTAATATTGGTAATGAAATGTGCATGTCATAGGTGAGGTGTAGGCCATGTACACATAACACACCTACGCATAATGCATGCTGTGCATGTTTGCTGTGGGACTTCAATCATCTCAGTAAAGTCAGTAGCTGCCTCAATCACATGCAATGCACAGTACAGTAGACACAATTGTGGCAACACTGTACTGCACATTGGATATGCATAGTTGCTACAGCTGTACACAACAGAACACGTGTATCATACGCAGTACATGAAAACATGCTACATTTGGCATTACCACACACCCGCTGTAAGATCACACTTCAGTATTCCACATGTCATGCACACACACATGATGTACCTCATGGGTAGAGGCCTATCATGGGGCTGTGCAACACTCTGCAACACATAACACAGTCATGTTAGGCAATGCTCCCTATTGGGCACCTCACACATCCATGTACAAGCTGGCTGCGTAATTGTGAACGTAGCCACGGCACTGCAGTTCAGGTACAGCATGCTAGGCAGTGGTCTTGCACACATTAGTAGCTGTGAGTGACCACAAGATGCATGTTGATGATGGCACAGGATACTACACCCCATCCAGTTACAGTGACAGTACTACTCATAGCAGTCATTGCTTTGCACCTCAATGTTGTGTGTGTGCAAAAATATGCACCTATACACAATAAGCATAGCATGTTGTGTGTGTGCTTACATATGCCAGTATACACAATATGCACAACAGTCGCCATCCAAACAAAGTGTCACATATATGTCCTGGAATGCTAGTGGGTGTAAAGGTCACTTGACACACATTGGGTATGTGTGGTGTTTAATGTTGCAGTCATCTAGCATGCCATGCCATGTCTGGCACCGACATATCTGCAATATGTCTCACACTCACCATAACCACTGTACACTGGCCATGTCAAGCATTGGGATTCCTTCACGTCAACATGCACCACACATCCTATGTGTGTACATAGCATGCATGTGCTACACCCGTGCCCACTATTATCTGCTATGGACACAGACACTGTTCTCAGACATGGATATCTATGTGTCACACAGATAACACATGCAGCCATGGCATGTATACTTGTGAGTGATGGTGCACAGGGCATTGCAGAGCTGATAATACCTGCACAGCAATGTTGTGTCCATGTACACATTGTATTCCAGGGTGTAGCCAATCACTGAACAACTACACAGTTGCATCAAAGCCATGTATACTGCCATTAAATAGGGGCGTCTACACTTGCACTGCATGGTCTTGTGCAACACATATTCTGCATGCTGACACGTGTGTGGTGACTGTTTACCTTGTGATACTGACACGCACCTTCACCCACTATAGAGTATGTGTTGGATTGCTTGTGGTGTGTGTGTGTATGTGCTGTAGTGAGGAGTGTATTAGTGTTCATGTGTTCATGTGTGCATGTGTGCATGTGTGCATGTGTTCATGTATGCATGTGTGCATGTGTGCATGTGTTCATGTGTGCATGTGTGCATGTATGCATGTGTTCATGTGTGCCTGTGTGCATGTGTGCATGTGTTCATGTGTGCATGTGTGCATGCGCACATGTGTTCATGTGTGCGTGTGTGCGTGTGTGCATGTGTGCATGTGTGCATGTGTGCATGTGTGCATGTGTTCATGTGCAGACCGTAAAGTGTGTTTCCTGTCTTCCTCTCACAGGTGCTGAGTTAGGGGTTGGCGAAAGCAGCAGGCAACCTGAAGCCACTGCCATGAATAGTGGTGATGATGAGACATGCCTTTTGGCACAGGAAGGTTTGACAGGGTCTGTCGTTGGTCCGCCAATCGACAGTACACAGCGTTCAACCCCATCTATGTGCACACTCATACTGTCAATACATCCCTCACCACCAATGGCCATAGGCAAGGGACAGCATACAGTTGGCATTGACCAGGAGAGTGTGGTACCCATGGAACATGCATCCCCTCACAGCAGCCATAGCCGTGGAATGGTACCACATAGGCGGAGGTCCAGGGGTTCTTGGGGGAGCACCGCTGGTCGTATTGCCCCTGGCAGGCGTGCCCTCACAGGTCTTACAACGTCCAGTATGTTCCGGGCTGTAATGCAGGTTTAGGCACGTATGGAACGGTACACCAGGAAGGGACTTAGGGCGCAGAGGGCACATTACACTGCTATCAATGACAGCATCCGTGACCTTGCCGGTGCCATCCAGACTTACACCGAGGTCATTGATAGATGTTGGGGGGAGACATTAGATGCCCTCCACAATATGTCTTCCATGAGCCAGGACCATGCGAGACGGTTGCGATGTCGACACGGATGCATGCCAGCAACAGCTGGCAGTGGTCGCGGACGGCCCACAGTTCACAGCCGCTCCTGTAATGGCAGTACCAGCCCCAGCAATGCTGGGGCTGGCCTGTCCATTGATCATTCCAGTAGACCACGTGCAAGTGGCTCTGGCCAGTCCCAGCAGGGACATGGGTCCAGTCGTAATACCTCTGCCTCTGATGACAGTAGCCAGTCAGGGTTGGTACCCGATACTGTCCGTAGCACCCCTGCCAGGCACAGGTACTGTGTCCATGGCCAGAGACAGTGATCTGTACAGCCTAGCAGGTACAGTCTGTAGCTGTCCCACAAACTACCGTATATGGCAGCCACATGGTGGAGCTGTGTGCATGCAGACACACACACACACACACACACACACACACACATTAACCAAACAACTAGGGCTCACACATACACACACACACATTACATAAACATTGGCCCATGCTGTACTGTTGTCCCTCACACACACACACACACACACACACACACACACACACACACACACACACACACACACACACACACACACACAGACATGTCAATTGTATGGGTCAATGTCAGGCTCTGGCAAACAACAAAACGCCCTGTGCATATGATGATACCTGTGTCGCCTCCTAACATCTGCATCATTGACGGAGGAACAGGCTAACAAGGTGCTGATGCACAGGGTGACACTATAGCAGTGTAGCAATAATAGCAAGTTGTCAACAAGGATGTGTAACGACATCCTTGTAGGTATATCTGAGCAGACATTATGCATCAAAGCTCTGATTATCAATGTAGCATTGTTTATACCACTGTTAGGTCTGAGTATGTATTGCCCACCCATGTGCCACTTGGCTGAAGTGTAATGTGTTGCCAGCATGTGTTAGTGAGTGGACAGTATGTGTGTGATGTGTGCAGTACAGATTAGCAAGTGTACATCTGTGAACATGGTGGGTGCGCATTTTCTGCATGTACATGCATAGTGGACACATGGGATGTGTGGCATACCCTGTCGTACCACATTGTTAACATCTCATAGTATCTTTCAATGGCCACTATGCATTCTACTACAGTTATGTACTAACATGGGTAGACGTGTGTATGACATGGGTTGACACTATGCTGTGGGTGATACCATTAATATCTGTCAATGATTTGCGGTCTGGTAGTATACACAACCTCAACAGCATGACTATAAGCAATCATTGGATGATGTCCTGACAAATGACACACAGTCGTAGGGAACTCAGTAATAATTGGATCCTTCCGTTGCTACACTATAACACTAACCAATGGTAATGACCGCCACCCATTCCTGTGACCACACCTGTTTGGCATATAGCCCCCTTAGGTACATGCAAGCACACTAGGGATGTGTCCATCCAAATCTGGAAATGCATGCATTGGCCTACAATGCATTCCCTGGATGGGACGCATATCCTACACAAGGGTATCATACAGACAGATACCTGTTGTCTGATACATGCTGTATAGCAGTAAGCCGACTATGGCATAGTCATCCTCATGTACTATACATACTATCCCATCAGTACCACACAGGTGGTAGCCCTCAACATGTATGTTGGGTACCAATGTGTACATACAGCCTCATGTTATGTCATGTGTCCCTTGGTACCCACATATACATAGGTAGTATGGAGTCTCAAGGTGTATCACACAAGACATTAGAGGCCTGAATGCGTATCCACAAGGCAGTTGTACACCTATAAAGACTGTCCATTACTGGCGGTCTTTGTTGTGTATGAACATGTCTGATATATACCCCAGGCATATACCCTCACTCACACTACTCTTAAGTAACTGTCATGGGTGTATGTGCCACATATGACCTTGGCCACAGAAGACGACAGTGGACGGCTTTGTCACATACATACATATGTGACCTACGATCTGAGAAGCAGCCGCACAACCTGTCAATGGAAACAAATGTATTCTTGTAGTATGCAGGCTTCACACCTATGGACTGATTGAGGGGACATGTACACATATATATTTGCCACGCAGATATCTGATGTGTGCAATGCACTTACTGTTGTAATCATAATATGTCATACCATAGTAAAAGCAAAACCCACACCGCATTGACCACCGCATTGGCCAACAGTGACACACACACAGTCAGCATTTGCATGATTCAAACCACTACCTAACTATGTTATGATATTAGAGAAAGATGCATTAACACGGCGCGCTATTTGCTTTACTGGCTGGTTTCCCCTCTCTGTTTGTATTTGTAGGATGGTGACATCATCAGTCTTTCCAAAGAGGAATGTACCTCTTTTAGTGTGTTTCCCAGTCTCCAAAAAGGGCACTCCTTTCAATGACAATTGCACACATTCACACACCCCCCACACACAGTCACCGTTTGCAGGATCCAAATCCCTATCTAACTATGTCATGATACTAGAGAGCGATGCATTAATATGGCTAGCTATTTGTTTTACTGGGTGGTTTCCTTTCTCTGGCTGTATTTGTAGGATGGTAACATCATCAGTCTTTCCAAAGAGGAATGTACCTCTTTTAGTGTGTTTTCCCAGTCTCCAAAAAGGGCACTCTTTTCAAAGACAATTGCACACATACACACAACTCCCCCGCACACACACACACACACACACACAGTCAGCATTTGCAGGAGCCAAACTCCTACCTAACTATGTTATGATACTAGACAGTGATACATTAACATGGCGCACTATTTGCTTTACTGGGTGGTTTCCTTTCTCTGTCTGTATTTGTAGGATGGTGACATCATCAGTCTTTCCAAAGAGGAATGTACCTTTTTTAGTGTGCTTTCCCAGTCTCCAAAAAATGCACTCCTTTCAAAGACAATTGCATACATACACACACACCCCCATACACACACAGTCAGCGTTTGCAGGATCCAAACACCTACTTAACTATGTTATGATACTAGAGAGTGATGCATTAACACGGTGCGCTATTTGCTTTATTGGGTGGTTTTCCTTCTCCAGCTGTATTTGTAGGATGGTGACATCATCAGTCTTTCCAAAGAGGAATGTACCTCTTTTAGTGTGTTTTCCCAGTGTCCAGAAAGGGCACTCCTTTCAAAGACAATTGCACACATTCACACCCACCCACACACACACAGTCAGCGTTTGCAGGATCCAAACCCTTACCTAAGTATGCTATGATACCAGAGAGCAATACACTAACAAGGAACGCTATTTGCTTTACTGGGTGGTTTCCCTTCTCTGGCTGTATTTGTAGGATGGTGACATCATCAGTCTTTCCAAAGAGGAATGTACCTCTTTTAGTGTGTTTTCCCAGTCTCCAAAAATGAACACCTCTCAAAGAAAACTACACACATACACACACACCCCCCACACACATACTGTTTGCAGGATTCAAACCCCTACCTAACTATGTTATGATACTAGAGAGAAACGCATTATCACGGTATGTTATTTGCTTTACTGGTTGGTTTCCTTTCTCCTGCTGTATTTGTAGGATGGTGACATCATCAGACTTTCCAAAGAGGAATGTACCTCTTTTAGTGAGTTTTCTCAGTCTCCAAAAAGGGAACACTTCTTAAAGGAAACTGCACACATACCCCCCCCCCACAAACACAAACTCACTGTTTGCAGGATTCAAACCCCTACTTAACTACGCTATGATAATAGAGAGAGACGCATTAACACAGGGCGCTATTTGCCTTACTGGCTGGTTTTCCTTCTCCTGCTGTATTTATAGGATGGTGACATCATCAGACTGGACATGGTGATGTGTGTACAATTTGTTTTATGCCATTCCAGGAATGGTCCATGTGGGTCAGCAGGTGTCAACAGCTTGAACAAGACCTCATAATCCTTACCTTGTGTGATCTATCTGTGGACACATTGACATTCCGTCATATGTCAACACATATTTATGCACAGCTTGTTGGTTTTGTGGATACTACATGTGTCTGGGATGTTGATAAAGGGCTATTCAAAGTCTATGTGACACATGTGTAGATGTGTTTATTGATGTATGTCCTGGGTGGCTGCCTTGCAAACAGTCTAGCATGTTTGGGAACCATGATCCGCACATGAACATACCACAGTTAGTAGGGTTGTGTGTATGTCAGCTTCCAATAGCTCTGTTTTAGGGTTGTGTGTATGTCAGCTTCCAATAGCTCTGTTTATGACTGCAACCATGATGGACTCCATGATCTTGCAGATCAGAATTCATAGGCGTACTGGACTTGACTTCCCATGGTGTGTTGTGCACCAACACTTGTGGGGAGTGCCATATGTAGATGTGATACATTCAACGGTTCCACATCCTGTGTAGGGGGTGAGGCTCAGCTGACTGTTCGGGTGCAGGATCTGTTTGTTCTGTAGTTTGTGCATGACACATATTGGGAATCAGTGTATTCCACTTGCTGCCATGCTTTTGGCAGTGGGGGTAGCTGCTCATCCATTCTGCATGTGATATCTCCTGGTATGATGATACGGACTATTGTCATTGGGAGGTGGGTATGTACATATGGGCCTGTCTGTCAGGATGTCGGCATTGTCAGTCAGGTACAGTTGGCCCTGACTCAGGACATATATGGGTGTACATTGCTATTTATGACATAGCTGAAGGAGGTGTCTTGATTCAGTCTGGACTCCTTCTCAGCTACTCTTTACAAAACACCAACGGACATGAGCACTAATCCCTGTTATACTCTTTTACACACTTAACACCCTACTGATCCTTTGTGATCAGGCTACAGAGTATGTCATCATAATATCCTGGCATGTCCAGGGGTCGGTTTCGTGTGTACTCTCCAGTCCAGCTGGTGGATATTGTGATACTGACACAATGTCTCATCTGCCTCATGTACACAGACAACCCTCTCCTCCTCCCGACAAACTCATATATATGTGTGAGATGCACCTATATAGACATACAGGGTGCTGAACTCTCTCGACCCATGACTGGCACAGTCTATTAGGTGGTGAAGGTCTCACATATCTTTTAGCGACAGCACTCAAACCACATTATCACACATAGACATACTCGGATGCTGTAAATGTACTCTGCCTAGCAGCAGAGACCTCCAAAGCAGACACACACACACAACTGCTACCCCACTACAATACCCACATATCACATAGTTCACAATGTCAGTGTGCCACACAGTCACTGCCCTTCGGGCTAAACAACACACCTAATACACTTGTAATAGGTGACACTTATTGTCAGACACACTGATGTACAACTCACCAGCCCTAACAAGGGAATAGTCACTTTGGGCTGTCTGTCGGGTGCCAGGATCTGCCACATAACACAGGCAGTCAGGTCACTCCAAAGCAAGTACAGGACTGGCACCATCATTGTCCATGCTGGTGTGTAAAACCTCAGATGTTACTCCCTGGACCACATGACATGATACATGGAGGAACACTCTGATCATGTAGCCCAGGCCAGTATGACCCTGACCTTGACTAGCATCTTACACCCACCAATTATGATGTCACAGTATACAGACACACGTATCATGTTTTACAGTTGCCTAACAAATTTGTTTCATTCATAGGGGATACAGTGTCTGTCAGCCTGTGGTGACATACTCAACATGCCACGTAGCTTCACTATGGACAGTTTGTATCTGACACCCTTGGACTTTCAAATGCTGGCTACGGTTCTTGCTACCACCATAGTGCCTTTTTTAATCAGGGCTCAAAAGACAAACCCACCTCCATAGACATTACAGGTTAAATTAAACTAAGGTAATGCTGCTCAACACCAGATGTGTTACCCTGATATTGCGGCCACTCAGGACTCTCCTCAGTATGGAGGATAGCGATATCCATGCAATAACAGATGCCTGATTCAGGCTCGCTTATGCACACCAGCACTACCAGGTTATGTTTTATACCATGCTTGCTGACAACAAGACTTGGAACAGACAACACAACTAGGGGGAATATCCATATACATCACAGATACACACACCTCCGGGTTAGTAGCACTGCACAAAGCATCACAGACCATACATATACAACTACCATTGTGCAAAACTGCCTTTCAGTTTGTTGCCTGCTACAGACCACCCTCCCAAACTCAGGGACCACACTCGGCTTTCATGGGAACTATGGAGAATATGAAAGTCTCCACAAACACCATTATATTGTGTGACTTCATATACACAAATACTGACTGGGGATACTACTCAAGCCCCAACACCCTCACCAAACAGTCGCTACAATTTGTAGACTCATATGCTATGGCACAACCAGTCAGCACAGCCACAAGGGGGAATACATATTGGACCTGATCATCACCAACATGGGGACTCTATGTTCCACACCAGCAATATACCTCTCATTGGTAAGGTCAGAACATACATATACCCTCCACACACCCATCCTGGGTAATCTTGGTGAACTTCTCATGAGCCAATGTCTCACCTCACCAAAGCAAGGTGGTATCCTTCAGAGACCCTGAGACAGTGGCAAATACGACTCACACTGCTGAAACCTTTACATACACATTCTATGGACACCTAGTGGACTGCATGGATTGTGCTATTCCAAATAACAACAGGACTCACTACTCCAATGGCAGGGGATCTGTCTGGTAGACCCCAGCCATTAATAATCTGTACAACATCAGGAGGATGCTACTACATGATAGAGCACAATCCCAGACTGGGAAGGCATCTGTGATCTGTACTAGCAGACAGCTACGATCACTCATGAACTTTTCTAAGGGCCGCTTCTACCGGACAATTGCACCAGACACATAGGACTATCACACGGCCTTCTTCAGTTACATCAGGAACCTGGGTGGACACTCACTGATATGCTGTGAGTTACTGCATACTGACTAAATGTACCCTGAACCCACTGGCATTGCCAACATCCTGGCAAACAGGTTCAGTGCAGATGTCTCCCCCCATCCCCCCTAAGGAGCAACTATCCATCCCAACAGAGTATAACCTCCCTGACATCACACAGTAACAGGTGAGTGCTGCCCTCCCCAAAGCGTACATCACAGTATCAATGGGACCAGACGGTGTCCCAGCCTGCATCTTACACGAGCTTCATGACAGACGTAACCCTCACATTACATCACTGTTCAATATCAGAGTTACTACAGGATATGTACCCAAGGAATGGCATACAGCGACAGTGGTCCCACTCCACAGAGTTGGTGCCACAACGGACCACAGACAATATTACCCTATAAGCCTAACTAGCCTGTTCTGCAAAGCTATGGAGCGTATTGTCATGGGACTCATACACATAGACATCAGGAACCTACAGACACTGTGTCCTACACATGTCAGCATTGTTGTGGGCAGATCTTGCCTCTTGAACTTGTTTGTATTCTTTAAACAGTTAACAGGTCCATCGACATAGGGTCGGTTGTCCACACAGCCTACCTGAACCTTGCAAAACCCTTCAACACAATAACACACTGGGCCACTATGCATAGGCTTGCCAGCGTCAATATGAACACATATCTCACACGATGAATTGCTACCTGGATCAGGGATAGCACCCACATGGTCAGAATAGCAGGTGCCATGTCTGACTATACACCAGTTACACGTGGCATCCCACACGGCTCGGTCCTGTGACTTCTCTTGTTCAGTATATATTTGTCTGACGTACAGGCTACCACAGGGGGAATATGGCTGAACATGTTTGCACTTGACTGCAAACTGGGTGCCATGATCAACTCTCCAGCTGCCACATGCATACTCAAACAGGGTCTCACAGAGATGGATGACTGGTGCCTGAGCCATGGCCTACAGCTAAATGCCATTAGTTTCATAGTCATCCCCTTTGGGAATAACAACATGCCCACCCATTGCAACATAGGTAGTACTCCATTACATACGGTAGGAGTTGTTAGGTGTTTGGGGACATGACTTGTTCGTACTGTCACCTTTGACATTCAAGTTGCCAAAGTGGTTGGACACACCTTCTATGTGGGCCACCTTATCCCATATGGTTTCACATCTAGATCGAGTGAGGTCATTGTGCCCCTATACTCATCACAACCATGCATGGATACAATGCCACATTTGGGGAGTACCTTACCCGACACCTGCAGCAACTGTACTGGCCACAGAGGTTCCTCACCAAGCAGATCTAGGGACTCACACAGATGCCCTGCACAGTTCAGATGCAGTAACTCCAGCTCTACTCAGTCACTTACCACCTACTCAGATATGATGTGTGCCTGTTGTTTACAGATATACCCAACCCAGAATTACTGGACATGCTCCACCTCAGGATATCCGACTCCCTTGGAGCTACACACTCCAGCGATGTATACCTCAGCACAGATGTTAATAGAACATGCTAGAGGGACAGATTCTTATCCCAGAGGCTCCACTCATTCCAGATTGTAATCCCAGTTTCACATAGGCAGAGCCACCTACTGACCACCTACAGGAGACATCTTGATGACTGTATGGGTGATCGTATGTTTACCTCTGGGATATCTTCTGTGTCCCTGCTAGACAGAGGCACACTAGCCTAAACATACATGGGCTATCTTGTGTGACATACTATTCACACACACAGTGTAGTAATCTGACAGGGTTGCAAATGCCAAACACACTCTGGCTAGGCTTGTACATGCCCTAGGGCAGATAGCCTAGTATCGACCTCTGAACCTATGCTAATGTTCAGGATGCATAATGTTTATTGCTGATACTGTCTGCAGGTCTTCATCGTCTTTGCTTTACCAGTTTCTATGAACAACTTCGGTATCTGCAGAACATATTTGATTATGACAGGGTTCCACTATATTATAGATGTGTCTGTTTTCATATAACTGTGTGCACAGAGCGGATTGCTGGATAGTGACAGGTTCCTGGGTTAACACATGCAACTGCCAGATATGCGTGGCCCACTGCTGTACTCAGACATGGCCTAAGTGTGTGAGCATGCCCAGTTCAGGCTTTCTGTGTTTTGTTGCCTGACATTTGTCTCATTTATTCAAGTGTGTGAGCATGCCCAGTGTGACCTTTCAGTATGTTGCTATCTGAGGTCCACTACATTTGTTGATGTGTGTGAACATGACCAATATTAACATTTATACTGTGTGTGTTGGAAGTCAGGTTCTGTTCTTACTGCAGGACTCACCTTTGTGTCATAACTCGACAGGGATTATGCTGTGCCTGCAGGGTTTCCATGAGATACTTTGCATAGACTTATCAACATTCCTTCATACAGGCTGACCACTGCAATACTGTTTTGGTTTAGTGGTTCAGTGCTTTGACTATAGTGCACAGTATCCTGGGTTCGAGGCCCATCACTGCTTTATATTTTCATATTGAGCAGACCAGACTGCTTAAGGGCCAGTTAAGCAAATATGAGCATGTTGGCTTTTGTTCAGCTATGCCCTACTTAGACCAGGCTTGTCTGACATTGCTCAATATTCACCAACATTGCTGGACATTGCCCAATATTATTCAACATTGACCACAGTTGTGCTAGTTGGTGTGTGCGATTTTGTTTGCATATACTACATAGTGGTAAAATGCTGTTTAGCACTGCTTTATATTGCTTAACACATGACAATCATGCCTTAGGTGGTGCTGCAGGGCTGCCTATGTCGGATGCACATACTACACTCCCTGTACATGTTTAAAAGCAGGTAGTGTCAACTTAGCCATCCCTTTTACTATATGTGCGAGTCAGAGAGAGGTATCATTTCGAGTTCCTACTGAGCCAGTGTATGTGCTATGCGTTGCCTCTTTGCCAAGGCCAAAGCATACTGGGCATGCCTCCTTCTGCCTACTGGGGCAGGCTCAGGTTGTTCCTCCTCCGAGTCACGCTCTGCCTGTGATGGCCTTGGCAATGGTGGGGGGATGTTTGGCCCAGGCCTATGCTGGTCCTGCTGCAGCCGTTTTTGCAGGATCATATTATGTAGCATAGCACATACCATGACAATTTGGGTACATGTAGTTGGTGAGTACTGCAAGGCTCCACCAGATGTGTCCAGGCAACGGAACCGAGACTTGAGCAGACCAAACACACGCACTATTACATTACGTGTTTGTGTGTGTGCCTCATTATGGCGTTCCTGTTCAGGTGTGTGTGCGTTTCTGATGGGTGTCATCAGCCACGACTCCAGTGCATAGCCAGCAACCCCCACTAGGTGACCATGTGGGATGTCCCCATTGACAAATATCTGGTACAGCTGCATCAGATACCAGATATAGGAATCATGGTAGCTTCCAGGGCAGCCTGCATACACATTCAGTATTATGCCCTGGGCATCACACACGACCTGGCAGTTGATGGAGGGGAAGCCCTTCCGGTTGAAGTAGACCTTACCCCGCTCACCGGCTGGTGCTTTGATGCATATGTGCGTGCAGTCTACTGCACCCACTACCTCAGGGTATTCCGCTATTTGCTGGAAGAGACGCATATTGCTGGCCAATACCTCACGGGAATTGGGGAAATATACATGATCACCAACATGTGCTGACATGGCATCCAGGAACTGGTGCAGTACCCCGGATGCTGATGCCTGTGATATCCCCATCATATCACCAGTTGGTCTCTAGAAGGTACCGTTGCTAATATTCTTAGGCCAACACATACCTTGGTTTCCACTGGGATGGGTTCCCCTCTGTTGGTTCTGTGTGTGAGGTGTGGCCTGCACAGCTCAACAATTTGCTGCAGGAGGTCTCTGTCCACTCTATAGCGCTCCACTATCTCCAGCTCATGCAGCCCCTGGTAGGTTACCCTGGGTCTGTACACTCTTCTCCATCTCCTCACTGTGGGTTGTCCAGCAGAATTTCCATTGTCACCACCCTCAGCATGTTGCATATGTCACCTTATAACAGCAATGGCAGCCCCTAACATTTCTTTGTCTCAGTAAAGCTTTTTCAGTTTTCACTTCTATTAGCTTACTGCAGTATCTGTTGTTAGAAACATAATGGACTGTTGTTTGCAGAGTTTTAAGTGCTAGGCTAGGCTGGGCTAGTGTACTGCCTGTGTAATTGCCTGATTCTGATTGTTTTCACCTGCTAGCTCTGCTAGTACTCCCTGGAAGCTTCCTACTATTTGTTGTGCTTCCTTTTTCCTTTCTGTTTCCTCAGGGGTGAGCACCGCGCACACAAGCGCAAACACGCGCACAGCAGCTAACACGCACGCACACATGCTTACACAGACTAAAACTTGCTTATTCAGGTTAAAATGTGCGCACACCAGTGCAAATGTGCTTACAACTCTTTAAACCACCTTATACATGCTTTCTCCAGCTTAAACGTGTGCACTCACACTTACACGCGCGCACTCTGTCTTACTTGGGTTTACAGGTGCGCACACGTGCACATGCACGCTCAGCAAGAAACTCTGGTGTTATCGACGGCATATACCTTCCATTTCTTGCCTTTCCCTAGCCTACCTGTTGACACACCTCTTTCCATGATGTGTAAATGACATCAGACACATGCCACTCTGCTCCAATGAGCTTCACTTCTTTCATACATACCCCACTCGTGATGTCACCTATCTTCTACTCTGTTACTCCCCTTATCCTACTCCTACACTCCGCTGACTGTGCTCATTTGCTATGTAAACTTGTGATTCACTATCCTAACCCTCATTTACATAGGATTGCCTACTAATGCTTGGTTACATCTCATAGACTGAGCTTCCCTCCTTAGCAACCTCTACTCGGTGGCCGTGTTGTCTTCAGCTTGCCATTGCCTTGCATTGTACATTAACAATTTAAATAAGATCCACATTTGTCGGTTTTAATTTTTAGTTTTCTGGGTTTTAGAGCACAGCCCGTTTGCGTGGCGCTGCGCTACGCTTAAACATCGGAAATCGGAGAAAAAAAATAATTATTTTTATTTTCATATTGCATCAGGAAACATTTCCAATGGCCGTATATTTGGCCATTGGCATGTTTCCTGCACTGGATGCAACCTTTATTTGGAGCTGTCACAGCTCTGTTTTGCTATTTGCAGAACGGTACTCAGTTGTCAACTGAGTACATTTCTGCAAATAACACAGTTCTTACTCGGACAGGTACGGGTTTCCTGAATCGCAAATCTACCTCATTTGCATGCCTTTCACCTGCAATTGAGGTAATTTGCATATCCCAGCCCTGTCCGTGTAAGAGCCGTTTTAGGACCTCTCTTGCACGCCCCTGCAGGCTGTTCCTGGATCGCTCGTCGACACGATGGCTGCATGGAGTCTTACTCTACTCTTAGACTACGTGCAAGCCATCGTGAATCCGGCCCAATAACTATAAAACCAATGTAAATTGTGTACATCAGGATTGTCTTGTTTGCACCATTGCATGTCAGCTATATGCATTCAGCTGTGAGGTATGGCACTGCAGTCAAGTATAACAAAGTAATAGTTTTAGACTGCAGATAATAACCCATAATCAGATATTGTTTGTTGACTTCACAGATATTTCAACACACTAACAATATATTGTGTACATCTGCATTCTATGTAGTAATGTATAGGTTACCTAGTATCTCTGTCATGCTTGAATTTCATGCATGTGTCTCCAACTGTCACTACAGTATAGTATAAAACTGTACCACTGTTACCCAGGCTCTAAGCAAATATCAGTCAATCAGTAATCAGCAACGACTCAGTAGCCCAGTTTGATAAATATTCTGTATGAAGTACATTTTGCACACACAGGCTAGAGTTTGATACCAGTGCTATATAGCACTAAATATTACAGTATCAGTCACATAATGTTTACAGATATTCTCTCCAAGGGAGCTACAGGTAAATGGGTGAGGTAGCCCATATTATGAGCAAATAATTGTGTGTTTAGATGTCACAGACTCTTATAATCATTACCAGGAATGTGAAAATACAGCATAAATAAAGGAAATAAGTATAATAATAATAAAATAAATAAATAAAATGTGTAATCTTTGTTATGGCTGTATGCCTGGAGTGTCTGTTAAAGGTTGCTGTGGTCAATTAATGCATTTGATGCAGCTGTCCTCTGCAGTCACTGCTATTGCATTCTATCCCCATGCCTGCCAAGCAAACTATGATAGTTGTTTACTCTCTGTACTGAACACATAAATGTCTCTCAAGTGTCACGCTGTCACATAATGTAATTACTGGTGTGCAATCCCTCTGTCACAGATTTATCATTGACATGATTATGTAATTAGAAAAGTATCACTACATCAGCTCACAGTACACCTTGGTAGTTATATAGGTCCACCTGATGTGCAAGTGCTCTCTGTAGCTGTGTACCTGCATTTGTTATTGCTTGACCCATACTGTCCCATGCAGATAGCTTGAGAGGTATGCACATGCTGGAGCAGCTATAGGGCACTTTTACACATAAAGAAAAGACAGACCTGTAGAGTAGATAGTAGTACTGTTGTCAACTATATAACCTATAATGGTATTTATGGACTGTATTTCTCTCTCTCCCTACCCCTTATCTTCATATATTTATTATTGCTATTCATTGGTTATGGTTTACTATTAACATATGCTGTTACATTAAACTTTATTTTGGGCCATGTGTTTTATTATTGTTATGTATTAAAATGGTTTCATATTAACATGTCTTGTTGAATTACCTATTTGGTTGGCCTTATGCCGTAACTGTTACTAGTATGCTGTTAATATACTGACTGTTCTGTTATTGCTGTTGTGCTTCACATAATATGCATTGAAATATAATGGGCATATTTCCAGTGTTCTGGCATGCTGTTATTACTAACAATGGTTTTGTTCATAACTAACCTATACATATTGCTATACCTCGATCACCACAGCATGACAGGGTAGGCCAGTTCCTGCTGATCTGCCTACCCTACCTCAGTCAGCCATGGCACTGGGTCCTGGCTAATCTGGGACCCAGGCCAGTGTTTTCCCCTCCACTGGCCCTGCACCAGCATTGAGTGGAACTGCCTCAGGGGACTGGGCCCAGCTCCCCCGGGAGCGGTGGCGGAGGGGCAGTAGTCATCCAAGATCAGCTACCGGTCATGGTGTGCAAGATCATTCATGGAGCTATGAACATCACCTGCACCAGATTTAGGGCACACTGGACAACCTGGTGGGGCTGACTGTCCCTGGCATCCAGTCTCCAGCACAGCCACCTTCAGGGCAGTGAAGGATCAGTGTCGACTGCCCATGGGTGGGGATGTCAGTCATGCTGCTGCTATCTGGATGCACATGCATCTCAGATTCCACAACAACCTCCCCATCCAAAGTGTTTACCCCCCTCATGTGTCACACACCGCCCTTGTCTGCTGTCTAGTCTGTCTTGTCTGTCTGGAATTGCATCCTCTCCTACCTATCTTACCTCCCGAAATGTACCTATATTCCTTTTCTAACATTCTACTCTCTCCTTATTAAAAACAAAATTTGCACCTGTCCCACAAAAAAAAAAATATCCGGACACACACAACCATACATAAAGGGGGGCAAAGAGAGATAGGGACATGTTTCACAGATTTCCTCTACAAAATTAGTAAGTTGATAGAATAGAAGCTAATGCATTAGCATGCATATTCTGAAGGGTGCGAAGTGTGACACTCACATGCCTCTTTCCCTTTAATGACCTCAACTCACAATGTTAGCCAGTGTATTGCCAGATGACCACACTGTCGTGGGATATTGACTAAACATATGAGGCAAAACTGTGGACATATGTCATACATCTCTACAGTGGCCAGTATTTCTACTTATTGTCTGTGATGCTGTAGTCTCCACAGCTCAGTAATGTCCATCTCAAAAACTAAGAACGAGGCCAAGGCCTACATTAAGACCTCATATATTGCACTCTTGAGCCATGTCATTGGCTAATGATAGTGCAATTCAGCTGTTTTGGATGCAGTTAGCAATTCTGAGCCACAGATTGGTGCACAGACAATTACCTGTTAATGAGCATTACCTACAAGAGGCAGGCAACTGCTTATGGGGAACAGGTCTATATGTGGTTTTACTCACACAGACAGCGTATGTGCAAAGCATTTACAGAGGAACACTTCAAAAAAATACATCAGTCTACCAGTTATGTAATTTTCCCTTAAAACGGGATGCAGATGGAAGAGTGGAGGTATAGGGATTACAACAGTAGGCTTGTTTTAGATATATGATATTGAGATGCCAGTGATGCTCTGCTGTCCAACACCTTCAGGCTTGCCTCTCAACTGTCCTTGCTTTAAATCACATCTCTGATCTGTCCCTGTGAATTCCTCCTACAATGGTCTCCTGTTGTAGTAAAGATAGCAATTTACACGTAAGACATAGTGATACTAAGTAAGGGTGCACGCTCCTGCTACAACAAATGATGTATTGTAATTAATCTCCTCTCAGTCTGTCAATGTCACACATAAATAGGTCTAACATTATAAAAATGTCTCTGAATGTCCCTAATATAGTCTGTCTAAGTCCCTCTTTTGTGGACATTCATCCCTGTCTAGTTGAGAGTTATGACTAACCTACCTCTCAACCTCCTACAGTAAGAAATCAGGACAAAGCCATAATTAATGGAGGGACAAAGGCCCAAACTCAGCCAAACACAGCTGAACTCAAACCAAACTCAGCTGTCAACTGTTTGGCACAGCCTAGGCCTCTGGCACCCCCACACCACACATTGTGCATGTAATGATACCTGTGCTACATTACTGCCATCTGTGCCATCGATGCAGGGACCTGCAAATGTGTCTGATGCACATGGTGATTATATTATTTTACATGTGTTTGTGTAGTGCAGTAGTGTTATGCCATGGCAGTTGTTGTGGGCCACAACATGTACTGTATACTGGCATGTGTCTTGACTTTACATCAAGCTTTGTGCATCTTTGTGGCCCGTTGGTACACTGATGGTAGTTTTACAGAATGACAGGTGTGTCACACACCTGTGTATGTCTGTGTCCCAAAAGTCAGAGTGGTTCAACTATGGACACATAGCAGCAATACAGTGGCACAGGATGGCAAGGCAGCACAGTGAAAATATGAAGTCAGCAAGGTATGCCTGTATACCTGCATAGCTCCCTAGATGCATATGTGTAGAACAGTGTGTCAGAGACAAGGGGGATAGTCAGCGTCATCATCCTTTCATACTCTGTGACAAGGTCTGCTACCCTTGATACGTACCACCTGAGTATGCTGCATGTACACATCTAGATGGTGGTAGACATCAGTTAAGCTTATGTAGATGAAGGCAATTTAGGGCATGTAGCTAGTCACAGGGGCATAAAATGTATAACCAATGCACAGA
The DNA here is from genome assembly GCF_019279795.1 of Protopterus annectens. Lineage (NCBI taxonomy): Eukaryota > Metazoa > Chordata > Ceratodontiformes > Protopteridae > Protopterus > Protopterus annectens. The sequence goes on from NC_056725.1 coordinate 331,074,380, forward strand.
GATAGGCTGGATGGCCCTCTTTCTAGTGCTGCAAAGGCACACACACAAACTTGGATGCTGTGAAATTAGAATACCTACCTATCTAGTAACACATACTATAGCTTGCAATAATTATTGCATGTGCCACAAAGTTTATCTGATATCAGAGTGTCAGCCACCAATCTTATGGTGGATGACATCAGCAGGCCTTGTAAAGGAGGTCAATGTTGAGGCCAGCAGCTAGTTACAGGGCCTTAAAATGCATATCATTGCATGGAGATAGCCTATTTGGGCATGTCCATACTGCTGTGAAGGATTTATTGATACACACACACACACACACACACACACATACACACACACACACACACACACACACACACACACACACACACACACACACACACACACACACACACACACACTCACACACACACACACACACACACACACACACACACACACACGCGCGCGCATAGTATTACACACTACAGCTCACAGTACTTATTGCACATGCCACAGGTTATGTCTGTTGTATATGGTGATGCAAGCACAGTACTTGTGGAGTACACCAATTGGCCTTGTGTTAGACTGCATGTCTGGCCTGCAGAGTGATACTGTTTAGTACTGTTATTGTATCTAGTGTCTTAGTGATGGGATACCTGCTAATATCCCTGCTATGTGTGTAAACCTACTTGTCTGGCCATATGTGGCTGTTTGCAGTTTGATAGGCGGAACTGTGGCCGGAGACAATATGGCCTGTCCAAGGCATGCATTGCACCCATTGTACATTATACCACCTGTGTACCTGTGCTGTCTACAGGATGACAGTTCGCAGATGCAGGCGTCTGCAGGTGATTGGATTATGTACTGTTGTGGTCTTGGTCTGGTTCCATCAGACAATTGCTGTGATGTGTACGTACAGATAACTACAGCATTCTGGGGTATGTGGGGACATTCGTACATCCCCACCCATATCTATATGAATGTGTATAACAGGGATGTCTCCTTAAATGTTGTTGTGTGTGTACATTATGTAACTGTGTTATGTAGATATATGTGGGGAGTCTATGTATCATTGTACTTTATATAGCTATATGTACCTATTGTTATTTTATATATATATATATATATATATATATATATATATATATATATATATATATATATGTGCCACATACTGAAAGAGATACTAATCAAGCATGAGGGAGGATAGGGAGAGACAAATATGCATGCGTAGCTGTATGTATGTACAGACATATTTCCAAATAGCAGGTCTTTGGGCTTTAGAGGCAACAGACTTGGGCTCAAGTTAGCTAAGTGCGGGAGTATGCCCAGTGTAATTGTCAGTACTGACAAGGTGACTCTAGGCCAGAGCTACCTGTACTTCAGTCTGGGATTATTGTGTGCTGCAGGCCATTGGCTCCTGCACCTGTTCCACAGTATTGCAGTTCCCTGATATTGTCCAAGGCATTCCTCGACTGTTTGCTGACCTTAATATGAGACTCATACCTCCCATCTTTACAGAGCTTCACAGACTGTCCAGAAGTTTGCCTCATAGTTTTCATCCACTTCACATAACATTGTGGTTTTCTGGCAAATTAGTGGCAGATCACTGAGATTGAAGTCAATAATTAATGAAAGGCATTTGAGGTTCAGACTCCATACACAGGATATTCATGCTAATGCAAGACCTGTTATTCTATCAACATTCTATGTTTGAAGGCACAACTATTTAAAACCTGTCCCTAGTTACGGGACTTGGTCCCACTTTTATTCATGGCTTTGGCCAGATTTCCTGCTTCAAGAAGTTGAGAGGTATGATGTGACAGAGGTGCATGATGTACCACCACACACAGAGGGACAGTTTGCATACCTCTCCCTGTACATTTTTTTGAAGAATGCCCAGAATTTCACCCTATATGTCTGTTGTGTTTCTCATACATTTGTGGTTTTCTGGTGCTATAGTGTAAACAGCGGTCACTGACTTGTTGTAACTACTGACACATTTCAGTGATGGCCTTTATATCCTGCAGCTAATCTGATCTGTTGCAGCCTGTTGTTATACTAGCCACCTGTTAGGTTACTCAGAGCATGGATAATATGGATAATATCTGTCTGTAGGTATAGCCCTTTGCACCCCCATTCATTCTGGCTTTGTCCAGCTTTCTTGCAGTAACATATTGACAGGTTATGACAATCTGTGGGAATACCACCATATGAGTAGCTGACATGCAAAAGATATTGGATTCTGCCAGATTCTAACCAAAAGCACCATTGTCCATGCGCCTGTCCCTGGCCAAGTGAGCCACACCAGCCACCAGACAAAGAGGTGTAATTCCTCATGGTATCAACAACATACAGGAATTGTCAGGTCTGTTGATATGTCATTGCAGGCTTACTGTTACAGCAGTTGTATGGGGACACTGATGTGTTTGGAGTGGGGGACAACCAGTCTATGCTAAGCTCTGCTGGCACAGACAGTCATGCGACTGTCCTGTGACCCCACTGTTTGGCATCCTCCTGGAATAATGTTGTAGAGTTTCCAGCCATGTTGCCTAGTGGATATTATGGAGCACATACTAGTGAACAGAGTACCTGTTTTCTCAAGTGGCTGTTAGATCTGTACAAATAGCCTAGTAGCCCGTTATAGATCTCTGCAAGTAACCCAGTAGCACACTATATATAGCCTAGTATACTCTCTTGCATACATGTGTCAGGTCCATATATATGCTACTACATTGGTAGTACCCCTTACAAGTGGTGTATAGGAGAGTGACTTGCCTTGTGAATGCAGCAGTTGACAGACTTGTAGTTCAGGGCTAACTCTGTCTGATGCACACAGTCCACAGTCAGTACATGGTGAGGTACAGGTTGTGTGGTTTGGCTGGCATAATTTTTACTAATATGTATGCCAGTCAGAGTAAGGTGTCAGTCCCTAGGGCCCTAGGTTGTCAGTGCATGTGGTATGCATTGTCTCTTGGCCAAGACTAGGGCACTTTGGGCACTCCTACATCTGCCTACAGGGACAGCCTCAGGGGGTTGCTCCTCCTAGTCCCCCTGAAGGTGAAGCGGTGGTGACCTAGGCACTGGTAGAGGGCTGTGTATCCCTTCCCTTTGCTCATCCTCCTGCAGCTGTTTCCACAGGATCATATTGTGTAGCATGGCACATACTGTGGGCATCTGTGCACATGTGGCTGGAAAGTACTGCAGGGCTCCACCAGATATATTGAGGCACCGTAACTGTGACTTCTACAGCCCAAACACATGTTCTATAATGTTCCTAGTTTGTGCTTGTGCCTCATTATGGAATTCTTTAGTGGGTGTGTGTGCATTTCTGATGGGTGTCATCATCCACGGTTCCAGTGCATAGCCAGCATCCCCAAGTAAATGGCCATGAGGGATGTCCCTACCAAACATCTGGTACAGCTGCGATGTGTGCCATATATGAGAGTTGTGATAACTGCCAGGGCTGCCAGCACACAGATTCATAATAATGACATGGGCATTGCACATGACCTAGCAGTTGATTGAGTGGTACCCCTTGTGGTTGATGTAGATTATACCTTCTTCACTGGATGGTGCCTTGATGTGCACATGAATGCAATCTATGGCAACCAGTACCTTAGGGTAGTGTGCTACATGGTAGAAGAGTCCCATACTGCTGGACCTCTCCTCAGGGGTGTGGAGAAAATAAATGTGCTCACTGGCATGTGGTAGCATGGCATCCAAGAGCTACTGGAGTACCCTGTAAGCAAATGCCTGTGAGATCCCACCTTGTTCCCAGTTGGTCTTGGAAAGTACCTGTAGCTTGTATCCTAAGGGCTACACATAGCTTTGTTTCCACTGGGATGGGTTCCCGTCTGTTAGCTCTGGGTCTGAGCTGAGGTCGGCAGAGCTTAGTGAGTTCTTGTAGTATGTCCCTGTCCACACTGTAGTGCTCTACAATCTCCAGGTCATGTAGCTCCTGGTAGGTTACACTGGGCCTAAACACTCTTCTCCTTCTCCGTCTTGACCTCAGCATGTAGCACATACAGATGTAGCAGACCTGCAGCAGCCCCTGACATTCTCTCAGTTAAAATTCACAAGTCTATACTCTAATGGTGCAGATTATGGGGAAACAATCAGATTGTAGGGTATATGCAACCTTAATAGTGCTCTGCTGTAGGTATAGCCTGTGTGGTTGACTTCCTATGATGCATTCCACCTGCCAAGTACATCATTAAGGGGCTTAATGGCCCTAAGTGAAACAGGCCTCAGCAGTAATTAATATATCATTGGCTTTCTCAGCCAATTTTGTTTGACAGATTTCCTTGCTGAACACTGTGGCATACTGCGCAAACCTGCTCAGCTTAGCAGTGTGCCATGCAAACAGGTACCATTGAGCTCCAATGAGCTTAAAAGTTTGCGGACACTCTCCCTTTTGATGTCAGCTACCTCTTCTGTGGTCACCAGCATGATTCTGTGCTTACACAGATGGGATCTGTTGACATGGATACCCATTTGTGCAATTTAATAACCCCGGCTCATTTCCATACAGATCCGTGCAAACTACCTGGAAACTACATGGTTACAGGCTCTGCCACATTAGCAAACACAGCAGTCTAACATTGTACATAATCCACACAGGGTCCCATAATGCATTACTGTTACATACTCACAAATTCTTTTTTTACAATCTTTTTATATTTTTTTCCATAGCAGCATGTTTACACACTGTGGTGCATTGAGCAAACATACCCAGGGTATTAAAAAAAATAAAATGATTTTACATTATTTTCCATATCTATCTATATATATATATATATATATATATATATATATATATATATATATATATATATATATAGATATAAATATAGATATATAGCTATAGAGGTTTACTATTGGAATTTTTAATCAGCATCAGTTGATGGTTTAAAATGTCAACCCAAAATGCTGAATTTATAATTCTGAAAAGGAAACCAAAATGAAAATGAATACATCAATCACCATGGTTTGATGTATTCAGCATGGCAGGAGATGACTTTACTCATCTCCTGCTATGCACATTAACCTACCGTTGAACTCTGCAGTCAATGGTACAACATTCATTCTACTGTTTTGCAAGGGGGATGTGCCCCCCACACCTTCTGCACATTAAATATACCATCTCCAAGATTGTAGTACAGTGAGGAAATGGGATAATTCACTATTCCTGACTGAAGCGCTACCTCCGTGCATATTGGCAAACTCAAATTATTGACCTACACTACCAGTTCACTGTAGAGTAGTTAATCAGTTTTGGGTAGAAATTCTGTCGACTTGGAAATTGCAAGTTGACCACATGCTGGTCGACCGATGCAGTTTCCAAGGTGAACACTTAAAAAAGTGAACGCTAATTTATGGACCCTGTTTAAATGAAAGCTTAAAATCCCGAACACTCGGAGCAGCAATTTTTTTTCCAGGGAAAAATTTGCTGTTCCACAAAAAAAAAAAAAAAAAAAAAAAAAACTTCAAAGCATTAAATAAATGTGCCCCCCACCCCCACCCCACTTACATAACTATACCAACTCCGAGACTGCACCACAGTGGAGGAAATGGCAAAGTCCTGAAAACGCCTCAGCGATTTTTTTTCTCTGGGAAAAAAATCTCTGTACCAAGTGTTTGGGATTTTAAGCTTTCGCTTAAAGAGGGTCTATAAATCAGCGTTCGCTTTTTTAAGCATTGGCTGATTTAACATAGACCCTATATATAGATATAGATATAGATATAGATATAGATATAGATATAGATATAGATATATATTTCTCCTTTTGAATCTCGAAATACTGACATATTGAATTTCAGTAACTCGAGACGAGACTAACAAAAATCCTCTACAACGAAAAATTAAAAAAACAAATGTCACTATACTGAAAGTTCATAATACCAAATTTTCAATATGCAGCGTTCTGCTTTTCTACCCTCCACCACGCAAACAAAAACCCAAACATGACCTTCCTCACTGTACCATCACAAACCAAAACAACACACACACCAACAAAACCCAAATATTTAATGTTTAAGCAGGGAGGGCAAACCCCTCCCCCCTGCACTCCCATGTAGGGGTCTGTGCCCTCCACACCTGCACTATTTATATATACCAGTTCCATGGTCACACTACCACGAAAAAATCAAAAAACCTAATGTTATGTGCCCTACACTCCCATTGCACACTGTCAAGCTTATTCCCACAAGAAACACACACAATACACATGTACAAAAATCACCATTTTCAACACTTAGACACACACACACACACACACACACACACACACACACACACACACACACTCACCTACCTACCCCAACCTACTCCTAAAACTTCCTAAAGAAATTAAAACAAAACACATTTCTACCCAAAATTCTTACACTACAAACCTACCTGAATCTTCGGTCATAACCACACATTGGCTGCCATGTTTACAACCCAGAATCCACTAAACTTTAAAGGGACAGCATACTATGCAGAACAGACCGCACCACAACTACTTCAGATTCAGCGACCTGAGATTCATCATAATGCAGTTTCAAACAACTGCACTTTTGGTATTCTCATCTCGAGTTGCTAAAATTCAATATTTCAGTATTTCGAGATTCGAAAGCAGAACCACATATATAATTGTATATAAATATATATATATATATATATATATATATATGTGTGTGTGTGTGTATAAACACACGCACACACACACACACACACACACACACACACACACACACACACACACACACACACACACACACACACACACACACACGTGTATATATATATATATATATATATATGGTTCTAGGTTATAACACCGACAGCACACAACATCGACAATGACATCACCGACACCACATCATCGACAGCTCACAAACACGACACCACACACACTCAACACATCATCACAACAACCAATAAACAAAACAAATTCCCTGACCAAAAACCACACACACAACACAAGCACACCTAAATCCTAACAAACAAACACTAAACCTTACATACACAACTATCCACTACCCTAACCGAAACACTAACCCTAAGGTCCGTCACTATCGCACACTAACCTAACCTGCTCCCTGACCCTAACTCACTTGACCCGCCCCTAACCCAAACAAATTCACTACTGCACCCTTACCTAACCCGCGCCCTAACCCTAACTCACTTAACCCGCCCCTAACCCAAAACATTCACTACTGCACCCTTACCTAACTCGGCCTAACCCTAACTCACTTAACCCGCCCCTAACCCAAAACATTCACTACTGCACCCTTACCTAACTCGCGCTCTAACCCTAACTCACTTAATCCACCCCTACCCCTACAGACCGCCAACATTGCACACTTACCTTACTCGCACCCTAACGTCCGTCACTACCGCATACTTACACATCCTTTCCCCATCTCGGTGTTCTCCGCGTCGGTGTTTTCATCCGTCGATCTTCTCGCGTCGGTGATTTTGCTGTCGGTCTTCCCATCTGTCGACGTTGTAACCTAGACCCATATATATATATATATATATATATATATATATGTATTTATGTAGATGAAGAGGTATATTTTTTGAAAGTTGCCAAAGGTTTTGCAGGGGTGTCATGCCTGGAAATGCAGAGAGTTTGACATTTTAGCTTATGTATGTACTTATTTGAGAAATGGACTTACATTCTGAACTTATGTGAATCAGATGCACTGTGCCTCCTCCTTGGAAGCTGCTCTCAACAACATATACATAGTTTATTAACTAAAATTCTTAAAATATTTGAATTGTTTTTGTGTCTATCTGAGTGGGAATGTTATTCATCAGCCTTTCTTCTATATGAGACTTATACCATAACGTACTTGCATTGCCTGTAATTTTGATTCCAGAGATCACAATGACAATTTCTTATATGACAGTTCCTTGTTTTGGTTATTTGCCATCACTAAATTCAGGGCGTTTTTGTGAAGGTATGTGCTGGTACGGTGTGCTGGCAGCTCAGTAATGGCATTGACTGTCCACACTGATTGAGAGGGGGACCGCTGGCCAGGAAATTAATTTTCTTTTAATTAAGGAAAAAAAACATTTTTTTTTAAGGGTGTTCTCTTTAAGAACATCCTTTGCATCTGGTCGCACAGATGACCTGCAACTGATTATTTACATCTTCCTCTTACATGCAAATTTGAATTCCTAAAGATGTTTGGACTGTGGAGCATGACCAGACAAGTGAGAGGTAGGTGTGTGTGTGTGTGTGTGTGTGTGTGTGTGTGTGTGTGTGTGTGTGTGTGTGTGTGTGTGTGGGTGTGTGTGTGTGTGTGTGTGTGAATGTTTAAGTGTTTAAGAGGTGTGTTTGTGTATGTGTTTGTGTAAGAATTAGGTAGGTAGGGGTGTGTGTGCATGTGTGCAAGAAGTAGGTAGGTATGGGGTGTGTGTTGTGTGTGTGTGTGTGTGTGTGTGTGTGTGTGTGTGTGTGTGTGTGTGTGTGTGTGTGTGTGTGTGTGTGCGTGTGTGTGTGTGCATGTGTTTAAGAAGCAGTGATGTGAAGTGAGAAGATTTCTTTACTTTGTTAGGAGAGAGTCAGAATTTGTGAGTTGGCAGACCTTCCCAAGATTTAATTTTCACTGGCAGCAATGGATTTACAGGTTGCCAAACAGGCAGTTTGCAGAAGTTATGAAACAGGCATTAACGTGTAGCAGCATTTTGATGGATTTCTTTACCCTTTACTTTGTGTGAAGTATCAATTGAATCCTTTACTTTGTATGTGTGTAGCAGCAGGTTCCTGAGAAGACACAAGTAGAGCAGCATTTTGATAGCTTTCTCTACTTTACGTTTGCTGCAGTGATACCTTTACTGGTCACCAAGCAGGCAGTTTGCAGAGGTTCTGAGAAACTGTGTGTCAGTTTGCAGAGGTTCCAGTCATGTGTGTGTATGTGTGTGAGTGTGTGTGTGTGTGTGTGTGTGTGTGTGTGTGTGTGTGTGTGTGTGTGTGTGTGTGTGTGTGTGTGTGCGTGCTACAGGGAGGGAGTGGTGTGTGTATGTGTGTGTTTAAGAGGGAGGTGCAGGTGTCATACCTCTTAAGTGTCCAAATTTTCACCTCATATTTTTGGTCTTTTTTCCATAAAATTGTGTTTTGCTGGCAAATTCCTGACAAATCTTTGAAGAATTGAAGTCAGAAAACAATGGCAGACCTTTGAGCTTTAGACTTCATATCCTTTATAAAATTCATAATAAAACAAAATTTGTTGTTCTATCAACTTGCTAAGTATATAAGAGCAATATGTAAAACGGTGTCCCTGTTTTTGGACGTTTGTTCCCCCCATTATTTGTGGCTTTGTACAGATTTCTTGATCTAAGAAGTTGAGAAATACGGGTGTGTAAAAGAAAGTTAGGGGGTGTATGTGTGTGTCATACCTCTCAAATGTACAGGTTTTCACAGAATGTCCAGATTTTTGCCTTTCTGTTTTGGTCTGTTCCTCATAAAATTGTCTTTTTTTGACAAATCACTGAATTATCTAAGGATTAAAGTTACTAAATAATGATATGCATTAAAGTTTCAAGTTTCATATCCTTCAGAAAATGCATTGTAACACAAATTATATTATTCTATCAACTTTCTAAGTTTATAAGAACAATATTTAAAATATGTCCCTAGTTTTGGGCCTTTGAACCCCTCATTATGGCAGGCTTTGCCCAGATTTCTTGTGTTAAGGGGTTGAGAGGTGTGTGTGTGTGTGTGTGTGCGTGTGTGCGTGTGTGCGTGTGTGCGTGTGTGTGTGTGTGTGTGTGTGTGTGTGTGTGTGTGTGCGTGTGTGTGTGTGTAAGAGGTAGGTAGCATATCCCTCAACTGTCCATGTTTTTGCAGAATGTCCAGATTATTGTCCTATATTTTTCTGTTCTTCATAAAATGGATTGAAGTTGCTAAATAATGACAGACATTTTAGTTGTAGACTTCATATCCTTTAGAAAAATGCATACTAACACAAATCCTGTTATTCTAGCAATTTTTTAAGTTCATGAGAGCAATACTTATAATCTCTCCCTATTTATGTCAGGCTTTGCCCATATTTCTTGCACTAAGAGGTTGAGTTATGTGTGTGAGAGTGTGAAATAACCTAGTTAAGGTTACTAACTGCTTAGGCTCAAACCCTGTACCTTAACTACTGGAAACAAAAACCTGAATCCTCTACCCCAACTACCAAGCTGCATTTTTCAAGGAAAAGTGTTTCAGGTGCAGTTTGCAAGGAATTTAGTTTCAAGTGCATTTTCAAGGAATTGTGAACTTCAAGGGAAGAGAAGTTTACTGCTGTGCATGCTGTCTGTTTACAATGTTTGGCTGTTTTGTTTAGCAAATTGTATCACTATTTTGGTAGAGTGCTTTAAAGCAGTGTTAGTAGCACAACAGGTAGCATGTCTGCATTCTGCTGCAGAAATCTTTGGGTTTTACTCCCACAGCATGTAGCTGGATTACTGCTACTGCATTGTATTTAATGGGTGGGGTGCTGCAGTCCCGAGTATGTCCTCTTTTGGTTGAGATGTCTAGTAACTATGAACCAGTTTTCAATTTGCCATCCATTCCCTATTGCAATATTACCAGCTTACCATTGTTTTAATATAACACAGGCAATTTATTCTTCAAGGGCAGTGAATTTGTAGAGGAAACAGTGAAACATGAAGTTGTTTGCTAGCAGCAACCTTTTCATTAGTTATAGATCTCTTTGATGTGGAATTATTCAGGTGACTTTTACTTCTGCAGAAATTGTGCATATTGATTTATATTTGGGGATTACGATGACAGAAGTTTGAGTGGCCTTTTATGGTTAAAATAGTCTGAATTGGGCAGTCTTGTCATTATTGGTTCTTATGTTTTGTTTCATTGCTTACTGGAAAAATGTTGAAAACTATACATTTAAAAGATGCTCTAACAAGTGGTGTTGTATTATATAAGGGATATAATTGAATATGTATATCATTTAATACAGTCAGGAAGATGAATCAAAGAACTTCTTCATGGTCCTAAAAATGTGTGCAAGGGGCCTATGATTTGAAAAGAGCTCAAAGGTAAACTGAATCCTTCACTGGCCAGATGCATTTTTTTGAATGCAGGTTTCAATGTTGTTTTAGTGAATGTGAGTTTCAAAGGTAGAGAAGTTTTAATGCTAAGTCTGTTTTCATTGTTTTCATTGTAAGACTGTATTGCTTGGTTTAGCAAATGCCTATTAGTGTTTGTGCTATAAAATTTGAAATAAAAGTTTTAAATTAAATCTAAATATCTGTAATCACTGTAGAAGTAAAGCAGAACACAGTATGCACACTACGAGTTTTGAACAGTGTTTATGGCAACTGAGGAGAAATAGCTAAGTAATGGGACACTGGAATGGATGTGTGGGAGGCTGAGTGGAGGTGGGGTTCACCTAAATACAACATATGCTTACTGCCACCTTTTTGTCTAAAAAAAAGCAATGGCAAAATTTATCAGATTAAGGAAAAACATTAGTACTCAGGTGGATAAATTTGGAGTAGTATGATATATCATCTATTTTAGTAAAATTAAGGTCAGTTCTATACTCCCATGCAAGGCTTTTAGGATAAAAATATTGTTGAGTGAGAATAAGAACACATGTGTAATGATTTAAGCCCAGTTTTGTATTTCTACAAGAAAGAGATTTAAATGATCAGGAAAACAAAACAAACAAACAAACAAAAATACTGAAGAATGTTATATGTTGAGGATTATCATCCTATTCTGTGGGAGAAGTATTGGGCATTGATTTTGGTAAATAGGTGGACTATATTTGAACTTTTAGCAAAAACAGCTGATTTGGAGGGAAGGTATGTTACTCCCACCATGTTATTCCTGGACAATTGATGAATATTTTAGCTTATACTTACTCTCAGGTACAATGGTTCATGAAACTACTGGCATGATGACAGAGTGGGCTGCTTTTCAGGAAGAAATTTTCTTCCTAGAAGGATTGGAATGCAGATTGCTAATCAGAGGGGATTCATTCAAGTCTACATAACCTAATAACTTATCAAGGTGATGTGTTAGTTAATGGTTATGTAGAATGGGAAAGATAGGCCCCACTCATTGTTAAACTTATTCCCAACCACTTACACCAGTTTGTCAAACCAGTTCCATTCTTATTCATGAATAAACAAAATATGGTTAAAATTAACATGGCTACATCATTGAGCACATTTAATATACCCCATACATTTGTCTGACATGCCTTGTAGTTATTTAAATTTAATTTAGGATGGGGAAGTTATGGGAAGCACTTACATTCAGGTAAAACACCTACCTGTGCTCTAACAGACTCCTCCACAATCTCACCAAACAATAGAAAGTTAAAAAAATTTCAATTTTAGTGCTTTTCAGCTATTTATTATGTGAGCAGAGCAAATTTACTGGACTACTCTAACTGTGATAGTATATGAGTAATATATATTGCAACCTGTAAGGGATGTGGGGCATTCTATATAGGGAAAACCATTAGGAAGCGGAGAAGAAGGATTTATGAACACCTGAATGACATTAAAAACAAGGATGTTAATAATGCTCTGTACAAGCATAGTTTAACTTGTACCTCAGCTAAATACAGTTTCTTTGTGTTGGAAAAGGTTGAGCAAGACCCGAGAGGAGGATCCTGGGAAACTAGAATTGAATATAGGGAACTTTTTTGGCAATTAATTTTAGAGGTGAATAGATTCCCAGGGTTAAATGAACATATTTCTTTGGTCCCAGTACTTAAATTAAGGGCAGCTAAGCTGTAATATTTTATAAAACAGTTTTATTAATTTTAATAACTTTTAATACACTTTAAAAAAAAAAAATATATATATATATATATATATATACATATATATATATATATATATATATATATATATATATATATATATATATTTCTAAGTATTGTTTTATGTCCCAGAGTGAAAATATATAAATGGTTGAGGTGCAATTAATCCCTATATAGGCTGAGTGGTACAGGATTTGAACTATAGGATGATTATAAAGGTAGACAGGAGATGGCAGTAGTGTACACACATTGGGTACTGCACTAGCCCTTAATAAGAACAAGCATCATCAGCTGATATTAATTTATATTATTTTGTATTATATTTTATGCATCTTTATGTAATATTTTATACACTGCATATAGCCTTTCTGGTTGGTTTTTGGTTGGTTACGAGTTTTGTTTAAGGCACCATTTTTCCTCTGATTTATTGTCGTTCTTAGTATTACAATGTGATGGGCAATATGGCATCAAATGGAGGAGAAACATATGCAGCAGTTTGCATCTGAATAAGCTATGTTGTAGAGCAATGTTCTGGAATTTTCTGTAGAAAAATCTCATGACAGTCCACTTAGAATAGCACAGAAAGGGAAAATCTTTAAAACAGAGAGCAAAGAACATGCTCTTAGCCCAGAAGAAAACAATGTTAGAGAAGGCACTTTTGATTTACGAGTGATGGTTAGATATTTCAAGACAGATAAAAGAATTAGATTAAAGATAGTAAATAAGACCTAGAATGTTGGAGTACTAGTAAAACAGACGAACTAGGACTGTTAATAGAAATTTATGTGAAATACCAGAAATAAATAGGCTATATTACTGTACATCAAAACTAATGGCAGATAAAGTATTATTACAATACATGAGTAATAAAAGAAAGGGAGGGGACTAGAAGAATGCCACCATGGAAAGCATCATATGGATAAAACTGTAAAGAAATTAAGGCAATACATCTAACTGTTTGATGAATATAGAAAAGGGAACAGATCATCAAAAATTCTTAGAAAAATAGATGTAGTAAAAACAACATACATTATTGGAACAAGCCAAAAGTTTAACATATTATTTCCAATAATAAACAACAAATATCAGCAAAAGCAGATAAACTTAGACAGTATGCAGATAAATATAAAGGAAAAGTACATAATAAGAAATTCATGGATGAACTATAAAATGCCTTTAAACACACTGGGAAGCAAAGCAAAAGGATAGAAATACTACAAAAAAGAAGAAATATGTACATTTTTGATAACCATTTATGAAGACTATGTTGAACATAACAAAGATGCAAAAAATTATATACTGGAATTGATATAAACAGAGTTTATAGCCACCTAGAAAATAACTCAGTCATGTCAATAGAAACAAAAGGTAATGCAGGTAATGCAAGAAAGTCTCATGGAACAAATGGTCATTTATTGTTAAAGTCATAACAGAAAGATGCAAAAAGGGGAAGAATCTAAGTATAGCATGAATAGATTACAAAAAAAAGCATTCAAATGTATCCCACATTAATAGACAACGGAGTACTTATAGACATGTAAGATACGCCTGTGAAGATAGGTGAAAGCTGCCAGCCTAGCCAGATAGAATTTTGTAGATAATTCTGTCATTTGTAAATATTAATATAAGTCACAGGCTTGTTCTCTTAAATGGAAGTAAATGCTGTTAAATGTGGAAGTGCAAAAGTGTAACAACAGTGCACTCTGCTGTAGGAAGGCTGATAAGTCAAGCATTGTGTAATTGTTTGATGTCAAAACATGGAGCTGAGATGTCTAAATGAAGGAATTATTCTTATTGTTTTGAGGCCAGAGTTAATGGCTCGAATTTACATGTATAATTTCTTTTATTGCTCTGGCTTCCTGACCAGCTGCAAGATCAAAAGGGCTATTAACCTCTGAGTTTCACCTGGGAAAACAGAAAATGGTTAAGAATGATGTAATGTGAAGCAGAACTGTGCTATCAATTTAAAGAGAGAGAATCAGAGATAATTTGGCATTTGTCTTGAGAACATCCAACTCACTGACTATGCTCTATATGTAAGTTTATTTTAGAACTGTGTTTTCTCTTAGATATAGCTAGGAAATAGGAAGATTAGATTAGTCTTTTTTATGTATTGATGTCAGAACTATTCTACTGTATTATTTAATGCATTTTCCTGTGTCTGAACTCTTGACTAGCATCGTGTAGTAAGAAGTATTGTCTTGTGTTTTATTATTTATTATTAAATATTTTTAAACCTTTCAATGGTAGCTGTTTTGTGTAGAGATATTTTAAGCTCTAGAGTACATTGCATGCCTATAGTGATACTGTCCAAGTCATTCCAAATAAGCCTTGACTGTTCATTTGCACTTACCATTTTGATAATAATATTGCACAGTAATAATTGGGCACCCTTTGTTAAGGGCCTTTTTAGTAGCTTATATTAGTGAGTGGTGGCAGCTGGTACTACCTTTTAGACCGGGCAGGAAGGGCGTACAGCTGGAGAATCTGTGCCAGCCTTCCCCAGGAGTGTCTGTGTGTTTGCATATAATGCATATTTCAAAGTGTGTCTGTGTCAGCTACTTGGGCAGGGACATGAAGCATTGGTTGGACAGAGGGGGTGTTGGAGGTTTCAGCTTGCCCACTAGGCTGAGATCTGGACCCATATGGATGTGCTAGTGGGAAGTCTTATTGGGCATCTGGAGAGAAAGGGAGAAACCAGCCCCAGACTGACTGTGATGTCTGTGTGCTCTTATGGGAAATTGTACTTTACTGTGTGTGTATTTGCTATCCTCCCCTTTGTGGATGCCCCTCACTGGTGTTAGTGGTGAGGATTGAAGCTCCTTGATTGCTGGGCCAGTGCACGGATGTCACAACACCCTACTTTTATCACATAGAATGTGGTGATTAGAAAACAGTGACAAACCACTTTGCAGCTAAGAAAGGACAAAGGACAAATTATTATCCATGGGATAGCAAGTCAAAGACGGTATTCCAGGGTGATTCTTTTTCATTTCTGCTGTTCTGTCTTGCTCTTAATCCAATAAGCTGCTTGCATAACAGATTAGACGACAGTTACATCATAACTCACAGGAACCAGCCTTGTTCAAAGCATCTCATCTACATTTTGCAGATGATTTAAAGTTGTGTATTTCATCAACTGAGAACCTGAAAGCTTAGCTACAATTGGTTAAAGCTTTCTCAGATGAAACAAGAATCACATTTACATACATACATACATACATACAAATATTTCAAGCAACGGCATTAATGCCTTTCTAGGTTGCAAATATACCAACACAGTTGTTCCCCTAATAAGTGTCCAGGCTGTTCTTAAAAATATCTAAACTGGTACTTGCTCTAATGTAATTTGGCAATCTACTCCATGCATCACTTGCTTTAAGAGAACCAATTAGTACACTTGTCATTCATATAGAATCTTTTACATAGGTTGTCTGATGAATTTTTATACTTTTTGATAACCCCAGACATTTCCATAGGTACTTGTCTCTAAACGCCCTATATACCTGAATAAGGTCTCGTCTTATATATCTATATCA
Source organism: Protopterus annectens (assembly GCF_019279795.1). Classification (NCBI taxonomy): domain Eukaryota; kingdom Metazoa; phylum Chordata; order Ceratodontiformes; family Protopteridae; genus Protopterus; species Protopterus annectens. The sequence continues at coordinate 331,090,687 of NC_056725.1, forward strand.
GACACTGTACATGTTCAGATATTTCTTTTTATAACAACTTACATTTTCACATTCATGAACGCTGTTGGGATAGTTCTGCTGTGCTTTTTCCACTTTACTCATGCTTGTTTTCTTATTAGGTTTCCATATTATTAATCCATACTCAAGTGTAGGTCTAATATAACTAATAAATAATGACTTCATCATTTTTGATTTCCTAGACTTTATAAATCTTTTTATACAACCTATAGCTCTGTAGATATCATTGGTTGTTATGATTAGAAAGACTCAAAGCTCAATCTAGCCATATACCCAGGTCATACCCATGTCCTTAAATGAATCTACAGTTTCAATCACTGTTTGCTGCATTAAATATTCACATTTCAATATATGTCTCCCAAATCTCATACTCATAGTTTCTGATGTATTTATCAGTATATTATTCTCCTTTGCCCAAATGGTCAATTACATGCATGTAATAAGTTTACCCAAATTCACTTTATCTTCATGCAAACTGTACAGCACTTCAGATGAAAAAGATAGAGCTGAAAGATACATTCTAAACAAGCCTAGGCCTAGCACAGAGCCATGTGGAACGCCCTGATTCTAATCAATAATTTCTCCTGTCCAATTTTTGTATGATACTTGCTATATCCTATTTGTTGGCCATGCAGCTATCCCTCTTATCAAGAGTAAATAAATGCCTAGTTGTTCTAATTTATTGATCAATGTTTTGTGTATGACCCTATGAAATGCTGAAATTAAATCTATATAAATTATATCACAACACAAGTTGTCATTCATAGCTGCTGTTGACTGTTCTAGACCATCATGTTAAAGGTGGCAATATATCTATTTTTATCATATGTATGCTGATGGGTTCCCTTCAGAGTCTCAAAATCCTAAAACTTCAAAATTCATATGGTTGAGACCATATGATCGAAGTTTTAGAACTTTGAAATTCTGAACAGAGACCTGCATACAGCACAGAATGGGAGATTTCCCTTTTCTTACTGTAGTGTGATCTTGCAGTTGGTATATTTAAGTAGCGGGGGTATGGGGGGCAATTGCCTCCCTGCAGAAATGTTTGAAAATAAGTTTTTTCTTTTATTTTGGATTTGTTTCAGAATCTCAATATTCAGAAACATCGCTCATATTGTCTTGATCATATGAAATTAGATGTTTTGGAAATTCAGGATTCTGAAGTAAATCCATGTTGATATATTGTTTCAAGTCCCAACCTTTCCATTTCTGACAATATCTTATCCAACATTACCTTCTCCGTTATTTTTCCACAACATGAATGTACGCTTAACAGTCTTTATGACTCTGGGTTTGTCCTACTCCCGTTTCCCTTAAAGATAGGTTTAATAAATGCATGTCTCCAATTTTGAGGAATCTCCCCATATTTATATGACCTAGTAAATAATAGATATAATGGTACTGTACATTCTTGCTGAAGTGTTCTCAGGTCATATTTCTAATTCTGTTTCCTCCTTGTGCTTTGTTTGGATCCAGTTTGCAAACTTCTTTTTTCAATACAATATCATTTGATTTCAGCATTTGAGGTTACCTGTATGCCACTAGGAGAAATTATGACCCCCTTTGTGGAGGCAAACTGTTTTTCCTTAAGGGTTTGTAATGATAACTATAATCTGTTGTGTCTGAGAATACATTTTAGAATTTACACACTTTATCATGTTGTATGTATTTATAAAATGGTTTCCTAGTATGCTCAGCATCTTTATATAAATTTTCTTCAAATTATTCTTGATCTTGTATCATGCTATGCTTTATTTTTTTGCCCAGCCTGATAATTACAGTTTTTAAAGTTGTAGTTTGACCTCTTTTCCATTTCTCCTTCTTATAGACATATATCCTCCTGATGTTGTGAGCCTAGATCCTGATGTTAAACATGTTTTTGCATTCAATTTCTCTTTCAAAACTTTCCATGATCTTTTTGCAATTTTTCAACTGAACGCATTACAACAATTAGTTTTATGTAGTGACTTATTTTTCTTCCATATAATGCGTTAGTAATTTTCTGTGCATTGGTTTAGATTTCACTCTGAATTATCTAGCAATAAATTAACCTTTACGAACCTGTGATCACTGCACATAATGGTGGTAAAACTTGACATGAAGTAAAAGTAATTTCTTTAGGAACACAAACAATTCTGGGATTCAATAAACCCCATGTAGGCTTCACGCAAAGCCTACATGGAGTTTACAATTGTGCACTGTGATGTGCAGTGAGCAGCAGCGCTCATTGCATATTCATGCACATTGTTTAAACATAAATAAGCAAGGTTCTGTGGCTGGTAACAGTGTTGCCAGACAGACTTCACAGATAGTTCTGAATCTCTTAGTACAAGACATCTGGATAAAGGTCATCACAAAGCGGGGCCCAAAAATAGGGACATATTTAATATATTTGCCCTACAGAAATGTACTAGAATAGTCAGGGGGTTGTATTAAGATACATGCTCTGAAGGATTTGAAGTCTGAAACTGAAATGTATGTAATATTGAGTCACATCAGTTCTATGATCATCTCAGTGATATGGCAGAAAGCCAGTTGAGAGGTATGGATATGGTTCAAACTCTGTACAGGATACTGTATTTACAATGCAGATTATTGTGAAATCCCATTCCTGACATTCTGTACTGAAGTTGTGTAAATGATCTGTAAGAGTACGTGGGCTGCCATGTAAAATAAACACTCAGTGGGAGTGTGTGTATTGAAAAAGGACACACAGATGAATTGTAGGGATGTAAACAGGGAAAGAGGACAGATGAAACAACCTAATGTATAGCAGCTGAGGGCATGTCAATGGAAGATGGTTGTAGCAGCAACACCAATCACATATCAATATGGTACAGTAGGGACTGCACAGTGAAAGTGTGTATTATGTGACTGTCACACAAGGTGAAATAAAAATGGGGAGGAAGTCTTTATGAGATAACCATCCTTACACGAATAATGCAGAGGACATATATCAGGGATCTGATGTACAGCCGGGGTAGGTTGCATTTTGTGAAGCTATGCAAACTGATTTGCATGAATATGAGTGCAATCTCAGCACAGGTCTCCAGCAAGTGGGACACAGGTAAAGGTTCATGGAGAACATTAAAAGAAGCAACCACATTCATGGACAATATCAGAATAATTCCACCAGTAATCCCTTGCCTCTGGCATAACATATGTGATTCAGAGTGATCAGAGATGATTCTGCATAAACACACTTATACAACTATTATAATACATACACACTCTATGAAAGTGACCACACACACACTGTCCTTGCACTGTAACATCTGCTGGAAGTGTTAGGAAGGACTTTTACTATAGCTGTATTCGACATTATTATCAATACAGGCTAGTTGACTGGTGTGGATGGTATATATATATATATATATATATATATATATATATATATATATATATATATATATATATATATAAAGAGAGAGAGAGACAGAGCACAATTCACACTGTCACAAATGTTATCCGTGCCATTAATGTTGTCAAACACCTATGCATGTACTGTCTGCATCATCAGAACAGGCAGCACACATGCAGCTAGTGTAACAACGTAATGGGGGTTCCGCACCATCAGACAGTAATGTTTGTGCCACAAAAGGAATACCTAGGTTTGGCCAATAAGCTGTGTGACAGCTCGCTGTGACAAAGGTGGTACAGTTCAGTTACACATCAATGGTAGATGTGTAGGGGGTGCATGAAGAAGGCTGCATTGTACTCAGTTATTGGTGTGATGAAGGCTGGGGACTATGGAGGTATTATGGTCTCTGATGTGGATGTCCTTCACATACTCAGTACGTGTTACATACAGGGGAGGAGTCAGCACTGTGACCACATGCTGGTGGATGTTCCACTTACCATCTACCCCAGGACACAGGTAACATACCTACTGGTCTGATTATAGGGTGTGATGTACACATTATATTTCGGTTATGTGTTTGTTTTCCTGATGTAACAAATCCCCCATGTTTTCTTGTTACTGCAGTTGCTGCTAGATCACCGACGCTACTCCGGCACCTGGAGCAAGCTTCATGAATCCCGAGGAAAGACATTATTTAAGAAAAGTAAGTATTTTTTTTCTTAAATAATGTCATTGTATAATAGCAATAACCAACTCTGTGGTTGTGGTATATTGAAGATTTATATTTATAGCAGTATATCACCACTGGCAGAAGAACAGTAATGCACCGTTATACAAAGACATTATTTAAGAAAAGTAAGTATTTTTTTTCCTTAAATAATGTCATTGTATAATAGCAATAACTGTCTCCATGGTTGTGGTATATTGAAGATTTACCCACGGTTGGCTTTATTTAATCACTTGGTCTTCGCCCTCGTGATTAAACCATGCCAGCCATGGATAAATCTGCAATATACCACACCATGTCATCGGCTATTGCTTATTTATCACACAGGTACCTTACTTTTTACATGTGATCTTTCTTGACTTTTGTAAATAATACATATTACAAGTGTATATGCGCTTTACATTTTTTAGGCTGGTGACATTTTACGGATGTGTATTTTCATTATATTCTTTTGATCTCTCTGTAAAAGTAATTCTGATTTTTTTTTATATTCCCTAGCCAAGACTGACTTGTGATATATGTCTACCTGTTTAAATTATGAATATTTTATTTCTAGAGAGAGTCACTGCATAGTATAGAGGGCAAACACAGCAACAAAACTCTAAGCACTTGCGGAAAAAAATAAGAAAAATTTCAATAAATGCATGACCATAACTGAAGCCAACAGCAAGATTATTACACATGATGTCTCAACTTAAAAATATAAAAAGTACTTCTGCAGTCTGACTAGCAACACCACAATACCTAAAAAAATCATAGCACAAAGCCTTGTTGCATGGAGAAAGGGGTGTTGGCATTTTATATAAGGAAAACAAGGAATCAAGATGGATAGATTTAATGGTGCTCAATCTTGTTTACTGAAAGGAAAAGATGGTGGTATGTAAAATGTCAACTAAAATGAATTTACACATATAGTGTATTTTTTGTGTTTGTTTATTTTTTAATGAAAAACAGGGAGAAAGAAAACAGGTACAATACTGTTGTGACAAGAAAAACAATTCACTGTGAAGTAAAACTAGAACTGTGGCACATGAAGCATTAAAAATACTTGCCTCATAAAAGTTAAGGTCCTTTTAAAAAAACAAAAAGGTGCTGAGAGCAAATTACACAATATTAATAAAATCAGTGGCATATTCAAGGACTAATGGAAGGTGACATTCAAGTTAACACCTTCCTCTACAACAAAAACCTATACAGGCTGCTAGGACCAGAAGTGCAGGACTGTCAGTTGTTTCATTCTAGTTCACAGTAAATGGAAATCAATGCACACATACTATAAAAAAACCCATCAAAGGTGTTTATGAACAGTTAACAGAAATATGGTCTACATAATGAATTTGGCAATAAAAATTAGGCTAAAATCATGCAGAAATGTTAATAGGCTTGCATACAAAAATGTTAATGCAGTGATGGATAAGAAAACAAATCAATGTTTAATTTTAAAATGTTTACAGAGTTGTTAGTATGATAGCTTCCAGTGGTGGATGATTTCCCAAAGGATATCACTATCCATTTCTTGGTATTTTGTTTTAGTCCATGGCTCTGGCATCAGTTGTTTGTCTGTGTCAGTCCTTCCTGGAGAACATTTGTATCAGTGGCCAATTCAATAACAACTCCGAATTTATAATCAACTGCAAATTTAGTCAGCCAGAGGCTATTTACATTAGCTTTGACCTCAGTGACCTCAGAGAAGTAAATGCCAACAAGGAGTATTCCTAGATCTGATCCCTGAGGGACTTCTCTTGTCACTGGACTCTTTGTAGAGGTTGACTCCCCAATTCTAACTTCTTGGGTCCTGTCTGTCTGACTATCCAACAGGTGACATAAGGGTTTGCACCTAACCTCTTAAGTTTGTCAACAATGCCTAAGTGGGGAATTGTGTTAAATGCCTTTGTCAGGTCAAGGTAGGCAGTGTATACCATTTTGCCCACATCCATTGCTTTGGTGACCTTCTCAAAGAAGTCCTCCTGGTTGAGTAGGCATGACCTGCCCTTGATGAAACCAAACTTGGTTGGGCCCAGTATCTGGAGATTTCCTGTGTCATTATTGATAATTTCCATGATAATTGTTTCCATAGTTTTGCTTATGAGACTAGTGAGACTTATGGGTCTGTATTTTCCAGGGTCTGTAGATGGCCCACATTTGTGAAGAGGGATGACTGTTGCTGTTCTCCATTCATGAGGCATGAAGCCTATTTGGAGGCTACAGTTAAACAGCAATTCCAGAGGCCCTAACAGATTATGTTTCATGCTATTTAGAAGGCATCCTAGGAGCATGTCTCAGAAAATGCATTGTGGAAACAGTACGTATTTTTTCTTAACTATCTAAACCATTGTATAATGTACATTTCCTATACAACACATGCTTTGTTAATACAATTTTGCCTATAAAATAGCCTTTTTATGGTTACAAGTATCAACAAATGACAATAAAAAAATACCTTCCTGAATTGCATACGACAACAGTTTAGTAGTTGAGTACATTTTTACATGATAAGTGAGTGTCAGGGACCATCAGCATTATATCTGTTACAACATATAACTTTCTGGATACACAACTGATTTGCACTACCTGCAGTATATGCAATATCCCCTTATGTATTTACTTGACTTGTGAACTGTTACTCACTTATCTTCAATTTAATATAATTTTACATATATCACATTTAATCCCTTTGTTACACTGTAGCTGTGTCCCTCTCACATTGTTTTGTCAACATTTTTGTTTTATTATGTAGTTAGCATAATAGTAATGTATTTTCCTTAAGGACACAAGGTGCTTGGTTTGATTTTCACACGGGGTCATTGGCTAGGTTTAAAATTCAGTCAGGATGGTACTAACAAATAGGGTCTATATTAGAACATTGAAGTGTCAGGTCTTCGAATGTTCTAATATCGACATCTAGCAACCAAAAGTTGAAAATAGCGAATTTTTAGATAACCGAATTCTTTCCTTAGGAAAAAATTTGGTTGTCCATTATTGTCGCTTCGCTATTTTCAGCTCTGCGGTGGAATGTTACGGTCAGGTTCAGGTAAGTCTGCGATTGTGTGGACGTGAGGGTTAGGGTGGGATAGGTGAGTTAGGGTTAGAGCACAGGTCAGGTAAGTGTGCGAATGTTTGGATGTGAGGGTTAGGGTGGGATAGGTGAGTTAGGGTTAGGGCGCGGGTGAGGTGTGTGTGCGATAGTAACGGACCTTAGGGTTAGGGTTTGGGTTAAGGTAAGTGGGTAGATAGTGGTGCATGTACAGTTTAGTGTAGGTTTAGATGTAAGATTTTAGGTGTATGTGTGTGGATTGCTGTGTGTTTAGTGTGTTTGTGTTGTGTGTATGTGTTTTGGAACAGCAAATTTTTCCCAAGGAAAAAATTCGATGTTCTAAATTTTCGGTCTTACCGGATTTCGGTTACTAGGTGTCAATATTAGAACATTCGAAGACCTGAAACTTCGATGTTCTAATATAGACCCAACAAATAAATAGTTTATTATCAGTGATTTTGTACATTAATATATATAAACACATATTACTCATTAAGGTTTCTCTGCCTCTTAGTTATGCACTTCAAGTTGCACTTGGCTTGTATTGTGCCATCTGCACATGCTTCCTTCCTAAGATTGAGTTAATTTACTACCTGTTGTTCGTATTGTGTGCTCAAGCCTCTCTGCAGCTGCAGGTATTCTGTCCATGAGCAAGGCTTGCTTAACATGTAGGATTGCTTAGCTGCTTGCCTATTCAGTGAGCACAGCTGCCCATCAAGCTTATATGAACAAAATGTGTAGACAGTGCAATTTGTGCACACTTGCTAATGAATCCCTGGGGTACACAGATAGATAGATATACAAATATACTTAGATGAAGATATACATATATAGATATTAGTAGCAGGACACATTTTCTTTTTTTCTGTAAGATTTTAGTTGTTTTGGCACAATTTTTTTTTTTAAAAAATAATGAATTGCTGGTAAACAGCATCTTACACAAATTTCCTCTTAATGAGTATAGTGGAGACAACAAGAATAATCATGGTGGGACACAGATGTTATTAGACAATGAGAGAAAGAGATAAACATAAGCGCTTACATGCAATCTCTGATTATTTTATCTATTTGTTTTAGTCTGCCTGCTCATTCATAGTCACTGGAGAGCCCTGTGGAAAACTGAGTGATCTTGCTTACTTATCTGTCATACTTTGCCGTTTGTTTCTCTTGTTCTTCCAATTACAGATCTGTAACGATAAAAAATATGTTTTAAACAATGTACAGTAAGTTGCCATAGTTAAAATATAAGCAGAGCATAATGTCAAAACTATTTTAAATCATAAAGGCTGGCTTCAAGTCATTGTCTGAATTCCTCAGAGTAGTTAGAAAAAAGATAATAACACGCTTGCCTTAGAATGCAGGAGCATGTATTATCCTTCTAAATGATACA